>NC_057801.1:782351867-782651867 GCF_018294505.1 Triticum aestivum
AATACCTTTAGTCCCGGTTCGCTCAGGAACCGGGACAAATGGGGCTCCAAGTGGCCGTTGCCGCTTGCCCAGGCAGGAGGGCCTTTTGTCCCGGTTGGTGCCACCAACCAGGACCAAAAGGCTTCCACGTGTCAGCATTTCAGGGGCTGGGGTTTTTGTTTTTTTTCTGAAGGGGGGGAGGGGGTTGGGGTTTTGGGGGGTTTTGTAGGGTTAATTTAGGGGTTTCATATATTTTGTTAGCTAGCTAATAGAGAGAAGTGTCCTCTCTTATCTTCGTGCTTGGTCGACGCTACGTACTATACGTATAGAGAGGACTCAACATGCTAGCTAGCTAGTAAGCAAATGAAGGAAACCATTAAGTACAGAAGATCGTCATGAACATATACACAGAGAGAAGTGATCGACCTCTCCTTCTCCGATAGATTGGTCGAACAACAAGTTTTCGTATATCTATCCGATGCTACTGGCTACATAGATATTATACAATATAAGATCTCTCACAAAATCCCCTAACATCTGAACTCAACTTCCACATGGTATTCTCCGTGTTTGTCGATGACGTGGTCAAGAAAGAATCCCAGCAATTCCTCTTGAATTGCTCGTATGCGATCTTGTGGTAGGAGTTCATCCCACATATGAAACATCTAATTTGAAGAAGGGGGTCAATACATATATATGAATGAAACTCAACACAAATGATGGTAATAAAATAAAATTGTGAATATTATTGCTTACGCACTTCATATTGTTGTTTAAAGTAGCCCCGCTCACAGGTCGTGTGGCGGATGAACTCGCAAATGTAGTATCCACAGATATCATTCCCGGGTTCCTGCCACAACCACTTTACAAGAAATAGAGGTCAATCAAACTGATAAGCAAGCATGCTAAATGGTATTGATGATACTAGCTAGAATCAATTGGAGATGCGCGGAACTAGCTAGTAGCTACTACTTACTTTCGGGTGGTTGAATCGCAGCTGCACCGGCAGTCCCGGAGCTTGTGCGGTGAACTTTTTCCAAACCCTGTCAGACAAAGAAAACAATTACTTGATATCAGGGAATGAACAAAGTTGTCGATATGGTGCGATAATGATCGATTGAACTTACTTCTCGAGCATTTTAGTCATGGTCGCATACTCCTTCGGATTTTTTCATTTTGAGTCTATGACGATTACTAGTCCCTGCTCAAGCTTAATCTCTAGCAGAATAAAGTGGAAGCTGCGCACACATGCATAACTCATCAATTACATTACTATAACCTCGAGTAATAAGGGAAACCGAATATGCACAAGACAGTAACACTCACTTGTATTCGTAAGGAAAGAGTATTGTATCTTTGTTTTGATTTTGAAGTAACTATCGTAGCAAGTTGGCCTCGGTATCTTTGGGATCATGTTTAACATTCCATTCATCCATGAGATTTGTGTTAATGAACCCAATATCACCTATTTGTCTTTTCTTCAATTTGGCCTTCAATTTGCATAATATAGTTAGGATAATTATATATACATGCAATGAAAGAGTTGAGCTATATATAAAGACTTAATTAATTACACAGAAGTAGTAATTACAGACAGTAGCAAGTGATGATTGTTTTATCGAGGGCCTTTTGATTGAAAAACTGGAAGAACACCTCATAGGGAACAGACAACAAATCAATTCCGACGAGGTCGTGCTCCTCTTTAACTCTCATCGACAAAGTATCCGTCCCAGACTTCCTGCAGATGTCCATGTACCAATCATGGAATCTTCACATCATCGTTGTTAGAGGAGTACCAGGTTTGACGAGAGGCTTCCTGTGCTGGAATTTTAATGTGTCCACCTCCATTGTTTCAAAAAGCGCATCGTCGTCGGGCATGTAATCTCCAGGATTGGTACCGGGCAGCATCCCCGGAAGATTAGCGACGATATCACTAGACACATTGAGCGGGGGGCACGGTTGCTTCGCTTGTTCACCGAGCTGGGGATTTTTTCCCTTTTCTTCGTTCTGCTAGCCTTTGATCAGTGCAAGTACTTCCTGACTGCTCCGCTTCCTTATATGTCCTTTCAATGATGCGGTCATAGTTGGATTGTGGCGGAGGCGGTGGTGATCGCTGCAGGGCATCCATAGTGCACTTCGCTTTCACCGGATCTATCTCATCCGCTGGAGGTGGATGTTTCCTAGATTTTACCGATTCAAAGAAGTCATTCACTTGGCCTTCACAGATCTTCTGGTTTTCCTCCTCGCTCCTCTTGTATGGTAACTTCTCTAGAGGCTTGAGAGACGATGGACTGAATCTGTATTGCCTCCCGCCTCTGGCGATACTGCTAGACGCTGAAGCAGCCGGAGCGGTTGCGGCTGTCTTCTTTCGTTGCTTAAGAGGCGGAGCAGCCGGAGGCGGACTGCTACGATGCACCGAAGCAGCCGGAGCGGCAGCGTCTGTGTTTTGCCGTCGCTTACGAGGCGGCGAAGGAGGAGGTGGGATGCTCGGACGTGACGGAGAAGGCAGAGAAGGAGGCGGAGTACTGCCGCCCTCACGCATCGGAGCAGGAGGCGGAGTGCCCTAATCACTCGCCGGAGGAGGAGGAGGAGGCAGATGAGGCGGAGTGCCCAGCTGACTCGCAGGAGCCGTGAAGTTCAGAAGGTTGATGTGCTCCTTCCGCCATAGACACAGAGTCTTCATAGCAAGATCGAGCTGAGTCTCCCCATCACTTGTAGGGTGCTCAAGCTGGAGCTCCTCAAATCCCTCCATTATTTCATCCACCATCACAACAGCATAGCCTTGTGTAATCGGACGGTAGTGAAAAGTTGCTCCGGGTGAAGGAGGGAACACAGAGCCAACAACCGCCTTGACTTTGAGCTGAAGCCATTGTGTCATAAGGTGGCACTAGTGTGAATCCGTGATAAAATCCACGGGGTAGCTAGGACCCGTCAAGTCAGGCTGCTGAACAAGCTCAGTGGAAGCCACGCTGCTTCTCCGCTGAGATGGCGGGGTAGCTTCTTGGGCAGGATCTCGCAGCTGCTGGTTCTCAATATCTTGTCGTTCCTCTAGCTTTCGTATCCTTGCCTTAAACTGCTGCAGTTTGCTCTGCTCCACTTTCGTCCTCCTCTCTTGGGTTTTGTAACTACCTGCATCGGGAAACCCAACCTTCCACGCAACAGAGCCTGGCATGCCTCTTGTTCGTCCAGGGTGCTCAGGATTCCCGACGGCCCTTGTGAGCTCGTCGTTCTCTCTGTCGGGAACGAACGTCCCTTCCTGCACTTCCTTGATTGCTTTCCGAAGCTTCGTGATGGGTGTTGCAAGTTGCTCGTCCGTCCAGCAGCACTTCCCTATTTTAGGGTCCAAAGTTCCCCCAACCCCGAAGAACCAAGTCCTCGAATGGTCTGGCCAGTGCAATGTCTCTGGTTCGACCCCTTTAGCAATCAGGTCCTGCTTAGCCTTGCCCCACAACAGCCGGGCTTTGAGGTAGCCACCTGACCCTGTGCGATGTGATGCTCCTTCTTTACAGCATTTATCTTGTTAATCGCTGAAATCTTCTTACTCCTCTCTGATGTCTTGTTGGCCACAAATGCGGGCCAGTGATCTCTTATCTTCTCAAACCGGCCGGTGAATTCTGGAGTCTTGTCTTGGTCGACATACATTGCTTTCAACTCATTCTTCCATCTCCTGAATAGACCTGCCATCTTCTTGAGAGCATGAGACTTGATCAATGGTTCTATAACTGGCATCTCCGGATCCTCCTCTTCCGGTAGGGTGAAATTTGCCTTCAGCGCGGTCCAAAGATCAGCTTTCTGTCTATCTTCGACAAAAGAAACTTAAAGCTCTTCCTTCTTAGGCTGATTCCATTGCTCGATGCTGATCGGGATCATGTCCCTAACAAGAACCCCGCACTGAGCAGAAAATGCTTCCTTGGTCCGGAGGGTTTAATCGGTTGGCCATTGCGCGCGATTACTGTGATCGTGAACCTTTCATCCGGGCGCAACTTTTTCTTCGGGCCTCGTTTCATTACCGAAGTTTTGCTTGATCCGAAGGGCTATAAAAGAAGAAAGAAGAGTTAATATATGTACATACCAAAACAATTAATGCATCAATTAGCTAGTCAGCACATGCTTAATATATATATATATATATATAGATATATATACCTCGCCGGACTTTGCAACAGTTGATCCCGACTCCGTTCGGTCACCGGACCCGTCATCACGGTCGCCGGAGCCACCACCACGATCATGACTTTCCTCCTCCATTGTTTGATCACCGTAGTCTGCTTCCTCTCCTTCCAGACCTTCTTCGAGGTCATTGAGAAACAACAAGACATCACCTCCGTCGCAGATTATGTCCCCCAATATCTCTTCTTATTCGAAGTCTCTTTGTTGATCCATAGTTTCTACAAATATTACAACATGGCAATTAGTATACAAACATGAGAGATGGATATATTAATAGTGGAAAACATAGACCCCTCAATGATCCTCGACCCGCGACCCCTCGATGACCCTCGACCCTCATCCCCTCGGCGACCCTTGACCCTCGACCCCTCGACGACCCTAGACCCTCAACCCTCGACTCTCGACAACCCTTGACCCTCGACCCTCGATGACCCTTGACCCCTTGATGACCCTAGACAACTCTCGACCCTTGACCCCTCGACGACCCTCGACCCCTCGACGACCCTTGACTCCTCGGCGACCCTCGACCCTCTACCCTAGTTTCCGACACCCTCGTTCCTGATAAAAAATAAGAAAAAGAGGAAGAAGAAGAAAAAATAGAGGAGAAGAAGAAGAAAAACTAGAAGAAAAAAAAGAAAAAAAGAGGAGAAGAATATGGAATAGAGGAGAAGAAGAAAAAATAGAAATTGTTTTCTATTTTTTCTTCTTTTCCTCTATTCCTTCTTCTTCTCCTCTTTTTTTACTTCTTCTTCCTCTTCTTATTTTTTTCTCCTCTTCTTCCTCTCCTCTTCTTCTCCTTCTTCTTCTCCTCATGTCGAAGTTATCAGGGAGGGGGTATATTGACAACGACGACATATACATAGAAAAAACGTTATCGGGAGGGGGGTATATCGACCCCCCCCCTCATGTTGAAGTTATCGAGGATGGGGTATATCGACAACGACGGCATATACATAGGAAAAAATGTTATTGAGGAGGAGGTATATTGACCCCCCTCATGTCAAAGTTATTGGGGAGGCAGTATATCGACAATGACGACTTATACATAGAAAAAATGTTATCGGGGAGGGGGTATATCGACCCCTCCTCATGTCGAAGTTATCGGGGAGGGGGTATATCGACAACGGCAACATATACATAAAAAAATGTTATCGGGGAGGGGGTATATCGACCCCCCCTGTCGGTGTCAAAACCGGCCGATCTCGGGTAGGGGGTCCCGAACTGTGTGTCTAGGCAGATGGTAACAGGAGACAAGGGACACGATGTTTTTACCCAAGTTCGGGCCCTCTCGATGGAGGTAAAACCCTACTCCTGCTTGATTAATATTGATGATATGGGTAGTACAAGAGTTGATCTACCACGAGATCAGAGAGGCTAAACCCTAGAAGCTAGCCTATGGTATGATTGTTGTTCGTCCTATGGACTAAATCTCTCCGGTTTATATAGACACCGGAGAGGGCTAGGGTTACACCGAGTCGGTTACAATGGGAGGAGATCTACATATCGTATCGCCAAGCTTGCCTTCCACGCCAAGGAAAGTCCTATCCGGACTATCGCCAAGCTTGCCTTCCACGCCAAGGAAAGTCCTATCCGGACACGGGACGAAGTCTTCAATCTTGTATCTTTATAGTCTGGGAGTCCGGCCAAAGGTCATAGTCCGGCCATCCGGACACCCCCTAATCCGGGACTCCCTCAGTAGCCCCCGAACCAGGCTTCAAATGACGATGAGTCCGGCATGCGGATTTGTCTTCGGCATTGCAAGGCGGGTTCTTCTCCAAATCCCATATACCTGTCGAATAGTGTCCGGCTTCTGATGAGTGTTGCGCTCCTTGGCTTCCGCGCCCAATAATGGCCATCTTCCACGTGTCAAAAGAATGCGAAAAGACAGGGGTTCTTTTTTCATTTACCCCCCTAGCTGTGCAAATGGGCCGCCTATAAAAGAGACAGGGATTTAGATCCGAATCACACCATCTTCCCTCCGCGAGCATTCATCAGAGCGCATTCGACAGAGATCCATTCCATCATGGCTGGTCAATGCAGCTCCTCCTCTCGCCCCTCCAGCCCTCGGCCTGGAGATTGGGAGAGGTGTTCCGTCCCGCACAGCGAGCTAGTAGCGCTCCAAACCAATGGGCTCCTCCCCCCAGCATACATGGTCCCAGTTCGAGCCGGGCTTGCCACCTATAATGGCGGAGAGCAGGCGGAGAGCGTCCCCAATCCCTCCAAAGGAGAGCGGGTATGCCTTGTCCCTTATTTAATAAGAGGGCTCGGATTTCCAATTCATCAGTTTCTCCGGGGGCTCCTGGAGTTCTATGGCCTCCAACTACACGACCTCACGCCTGCCTCCATATTGCATATTGCGGGCTTCGTGGCCCTTTGCGAGCTGTTTTTGGGCATCGAGGCCCATTTTGCGCTATGGAAGAAGTTGTTCTGCCTCGTGCCCCGTTCTCAGGAGGGGTCGATTTATCAAGTGGGCGGAGCCGAACTATGGCGCATCGCCGGGACCGGATATCTATCCGGAACCCCAAAGATGGTGTCCGAGGACTGGCCTTCAGAATGGTTTTATATAGAAGATGTCCCCCTGCCGGACCCTGTACGGACCGGCCTCCCTGAGTTCAATAATGCTCCCTTGAAGAAACGCCTGAGCTGGCGTCCACGGAGCCCTCAGCGGGAAACTGACAGGGACGTTGTCGGTGTCAAAACCGGCGGATCTCGGGTAGGGGGTCCCAAACTGTGCGTCTAGGTGGATGGTAACAGGAGACAAGGGACACGATGTTTTACCCAGGTTTGGGCCCTCTTGATGGAGGTAAAACCCTACGTCCTGCTTGATTGATATTGATGATGTGGGTATTACAAGAGTAGATCTACCACGAGATCAAGGAGGCTAAACCCTAGAAGCTAGCCTATGGTATGATTGTTGTTCGTCCTATGGACTAAAGCCATCCGGTTTATATAGACACCGGAGAGGGCTAGGGTTACACAGAGTCGGTTACAATGGTAGGAGATCTACATATCCGTATTGCCAAGCTTGCCTTCCACGCCAAGGAAAGTCCCATCCGGACACGGGATGAAGTCTTCAATCTTGTATCTTCATAGTCTTGGAGTCCGGCCGATGATGATACTTCGGCTATCCGAACACCCCCTAGTCCAGGACTCCCTCAGTAGCCCCTGAACCAGGCTTCAATGACGATGAGTCCGGCGCGCATATTGTCTTCGGCGTTGCAAGGCGGGTTCCTTCTCCGAATAATTTATAGTAGAAGATTGTGAACTCCAGGATAGTGTCCGGCTCTGCAAAATAAATTCCACATACCACCGTAGAGAGAATAATATTTACACAAGTTCGATCTGCTACGTATTTTGTGGCGTGACGTCACACCACTACCAAGACTTTACTCGAATTGTTTTTATTGTACCACCTCAGTGTGTTTAGCGAAGCGGTTTCCTTGGCACGTCTTGTCGAAGCAGAGATCGTGTTCCCCTTATTCTGGGATTCCCATCAATACGGACGTGGGTAACCCAACCGCGCCATTGATTGCGGCGCTTGGGAGATAAGCGAGTTTTATCAGGCCGGTGGGGACGCATGTTTTCGTCCGCCCATATAAGGGGATAAAGATCCAACCCTTTTACCTACGCCTTCTTCCTCCTTTGCTTATCCATCTCCGCGAACTCGAGCTCCAGCGCCCAAGTCCGCACATCTCACCTCAACCTTCTCCAACTATGTCCGGAGCGGGAGGCAAGTGGATGGCCTCCTCCATTACGGAGGGGCACATCCAGAAGCTGCACAGCGCCGGATATCTGTCCAGCGACATCGCGCACCGGCTCCCCGACGAGGGGGAGCTCATCCCCACCCCAAGCCCCATGAGAGGGTAGTATTTCTTTCCCATTTCCTCTGCGGACTGGGCTTCCCACTCAATCCCTTTGTCCGGGGGCTCATGTTCTACTACGGCCTGGATTTCCATGATCTGGCCCCAAATTTCATCCTCAATATCTCGGCGTTTATGTCGTGTGTGAGGCCTTCCTCTGCATCCAGCCCCACTTCAGCTTGTGGCTCAAGACCTTCAGTGTCAAGCCGAAGGTTGTGAAGGGCAGCCAAGCGGAGTGCGGAGGCGCCATGGTGGGCAAGATTCCCAACGTTACTTGGCTCGAGGGCACCTTCGTGGAAACCATTAAGGGGTGGCAATCGGGGTGGTTCTACATCACCGAGCCGCGTGACCCTGAATGGGCAGCGGCCCCCGAATTCAGATCTGGCATCCCCATACGGCTCACATCCTGGAAGGAGAGTGTCCGGACATGGGGTGATTCGGAGGAGCTGACCGGACTTCAAGCCTGCATCCAGAAGCTAGTGAACAAGAAGCTCAAGCTTGTCAACATAGTCCAGGTCATGCTCATCCACCGGATTCTCCCGTGCCAACAACGGGACTTCAATATGTGGGAGTTCGATCCAGCGCAGCACCAGACTTTGAGCGGGCTCTTCGACACTACGTACGAAGAGGCCTGGAGGGTGCTATTTAAGGGCGCCGAGGCTCCCGCATCCGCTACCGAAGATCGTGGATTCAGCTCGCAGTGTCCGGTTAACAAGGTAAGCGATTTTGCCCTTTACGGGACACTTGTTTTCCATAGTTTGACTCTATGCGGGATCTAAACCCCTCCTTTGACAGGACTGGCTGAAGAAGGCCAAACAGACTATCTGTCCGGCCCCATTGCCAGAAGACCCAGCGGACGCCCGCTTAACGGGGCTGCTGGCTCCGGCACCCCACGTGGTGCCAGAGAAGAAGGCCAAGAAGAAGGCCACGGGCACTCGAAAGAGTTCCCGTTTTCAGGTGTCATCGGATGATGACTCCGAGACAGACTCCTCCCACAAAGGCGAGGAGGAGAAGAAGGAGGCCTCTCCCCCAGCGGGGGAAGGGAAGAAAAGGAAGGCCTCCCCAACGAGGGAGGCCGAAGGGTCCAAGAAGGGAAGGACTCTTCCCCCGGACTGCTCCGCCAGCGCCGCCGACGACGACGAGGATTGGCCTCCAAGGGCCAAGCCTTTGGCGAGATCGTAAGTATCCGGACTCCCGAATAACTTCATGGTTTTTCTTTTCACCACATGGTGTCTTTCTAATGCCGCATACTACCCTACAATCCGCCCAAGGATGATCTTCCCGCTTCGTCGAGCGGGTCCTTGGGTGCGTTGGATATGGATTCTCTTCCGACCGCCTCCACCCTCCCGTGATGCGGACGATGCCGAGGTGGGATCCCGGGAAGGGACCCACCAGGAGGAGGAGGCCCCGGAGGTGCCGCAGGGCAACCTCTTGGACTTTGCACCGGACTCCGCCCCGGAACCTGTAGTGGCTCCGGAGTCCGGCGGGCGGCCCCTGCGTAAGAAGGGCAAGACCGTGACGCCGGCGGCCTCCGTCCAACTGGAGGCGCCGGATAGCTTGCTGGAGGCGCTCAACGGCGCCTCCATCAAAGAGGAACACCGCACTGTCATGAGTGCGGTGATTCAGAAGGTTCAGCTTGCCAAGAGCGTGCTGACCGAAGCCTGCAGCAGCCTTCTAACAGGCTTTGAGGTAAGAATTTTGATATATGTAAAATAGTACTGCATAGACAGTAGCCCCTGATGCTCGGTTCGGTATTCAGAAAGAAAAGCCGGACTGAGGATCTAAAAAGATATATGCTGGAGTCATAAAAAAAGTATGTCAATATGGGATTGCAGGCTGTGCTGCTGACCTCTGCCGCCCTGACTGCGGAGGTCAATACTTTGAAGCAAAGCCTCGAGCGGTCCGAGAACGAGCTCGGCCGTGCCAAGAAGCAGCTCGAGGATAAGGAAGGTGAGTAACACCTTATTAAAATTGTACCTTACAGAAAAGGATTTGGTTGCAAGAAGGATGACAAGGATAACATGGGTATTGCAGGGGCCACGAACGAGGTGGCGACCCTGAAGGAGGCGGTGTCCGCGGCCGAACGTAATGCGGCCGCGGAGCGCACTGAGCGAGAGAAGCAGGAGGCGCGGGTGGCGGAGGTACAGCAAGAGCTCCAGGCTCTCGTGGAAAAACATGAGAGTTTGGAGCGTGACTCGAAGACTCGAGAGTCCGAGCTTGCAACGGCTCTTGAGAGTGCCAAAGCCGCTAAGGCCGAATCCTACAAGGCCCTCCAGGAAATCGAGGCATTGAAGAAAATAGCGGCGGGTAAGGCATTTTTCATGCAAAGTAAGCATGTGAGTGTGAATTACCTATCATTTACCCGAATTCGGAGCTCTCCAGGAGCGTTCGCAGATCTGCCCCGCAGCATGTTCGATGCTGCCGCTTTCTATAGGGCCGAGGAGGGGAGCTCGACAGAGAAGGTCTTCTGGTCTCAGTATGCTGAGGCCGGATATCCGGTGCCCCTTAGCAACCAGCTGAAGCAGCTGGTCGAGCTCCACAAGGTGGCCGAACAGGCCATGAAGGGCCTCATAGTTCGGCTGTGGCCTAAGGAGGCCATGCCTGGGAGCTACTTCGGCCTGGTGCGGCGGCTAGTGGATGCGTGTCCATGGGTTGAAGTCATCAAGCACTCCGCCTGCATGGAAGGTGCCCGTCGGGCCCTTGCCCGCGCAAAGGTGCAATGGGGCAAGATGGATGCTGAGAAGCTTGTGACAGACGCGCCACCGCCGGGCAAGGAGTATCGCACGCCCGAGATGTATTATAAGAGTGTCCTGAAGGGTGCCCGCATTATTGCGGGTGAGGGCTCCAAAGATGTAATATTTGAGTAGACTCGCATTTTGTTATCCTGTGCGCTGAAAACTTTGTTCATATGCGCTAAGCAACGCTTTTTAATTTAAAATATTACCTTCTGTGCGGCCATTTAACAAATCTAAGAGATGGCAAGTCATCAGCTTCAGCCCCCATGCCACGAGTGCTGGGGTGTTCGGGATAAATTTGAGCACTCTTGTTCCCATTTTTGGGTCCATCTAGGGAGGCGCTCAACACAACGAACAAGGCAACCGGACTTATAATGCTTGAACACTCTCACTTAGCCATAGAATTCTATAATTTTAAATTTCGGCGAAGCCCCTAGTGTTTGGAAGGCCGAATTTGGGGCGCTATCCACGCCTGGGCCGGACAAAGCCGGTTCCTCGCTCTAAGCGACATAAGTCTTTAGGGACTCGAAAAACCTCTCGAACAACGACCAGCTCTCGCCTCATCATGACGGTCAGTTTTAGCTTTCTCCACTGAGGCGCTCGCCTAGCTCAACTGGGGCGCAATCGCAGTGGTTCTCCCAGTGCTACCTTAGCCGATACAGATAAGGTACCAAAACATGGGAGCCGGGCAAACCCAACTATTGACCCACGACATGATTCGGAGCCGATGCATATGATGCTATAAGTTCGGGGTGCCGCACTTGTGAAAGTGTTCGGACTTATCACACCATGATGCGGGAAGCATAAGCCCCTGGTGTATTTAGCCGTACCAAAGTGTACGGATGCAACATGTCATATATGTATAAGAAAGAAATGCAATTATAAGCAAAAAGGTGCTGCATTGTTTATTCAAGAAATACTGCTGTGAATGCAGAACGATACAAATGGTGCGATAAGCAAGGGATGGGACTATTAAACATGTCCCCCTCCAGGGGTAGGCTGCGGAATGGTGTATTAAACAGATTTAATGCTCGTAATGGAGACCACCTGGATATTCGTCGTAGCCTTTCTCCTTCCCTGGCTGTTGCATCGTGAGTTCGGCAGGTCTACTGCCGGACAGGGCCTCTGATGAACGGAGTCCTGTGGGTAAAAAAAAGAGAAAAAAAAGAACGACACACTTGAGAGCCCCTGGTGTGGTTAAGCCGCATTCTGGGCCTATTGTGGTCGTGCCCCTCCCCCTATGCCCATGGTATCTCCAGAGCGTAATGATGTACGCGAAGGACCTGTCTTGAAATTTTGCAGGGGCTGGGGTTGGGGCCGCATTGCTATGCGTGCTCAGAACGTGCCAGGTGGTCTTGTTGTAGGTTACTCCGGGCGCGTTTAGCCGTGTCCGGTCGCTTAGCGGCCGGACTCGAGAATTGCCTTAAGAGGCTGCACTGTACTTCTGCCGCGAGACCGCTGTATGTTCCTCCGTTCGGAGAGTGCGTTCAGTGTTTCCGTTGACCATGATGACTCCTCGAGGGCCTGGCATCTTGAGCTTGAGGTATGCGTAGTGTGGCACCACATTGAACTTTGCAAATGCGGTACATCCGAGCAGAGCATGATAGTCGCTGCGGAATGGAACTATGTCGAAGATTAACTCCTCGCTTCAGAAGTTATCCGGGGATCTGAAGACCACTTCCAGTGTAACTGAGCCTATACAATTGGCCTCTACACCTGGTATGACGCCTTTAAAGGTCGTCTTTGTAGGTTGAATCCTTGAGGGGTCTATGCCCATTTTGCGCACTGTATCCTGATAAAGCAGGTTCAGGCTGCTGCCGCCGTCCATCAAGACTCTGGTGAGGTGAAATCCATCGACGATTGGGTCTAAAACCAATGCGGCGAATCCGCCGTGGCGGATGCTGGTGGGGTGGTCCCTTCGATCAAAAGTGATCGGGCAGGAAGACCATGGATTGAACTTCGGGGCGACTGGCTCCAACGCGTATACATCCCTGAGTGCACGCTTCCGCTCCCTTTTGGGTATGTGGGTTGCGTATATCATGTTCACCGTTCGCACTTGTGGGGGGAAACCCTTCTGTCCTCTATTGTTCGGCAGTCGGGTCTCTTCCTCGTCATCACTATGCAGCCCCTTGTCGTTGTTTTCGGCAATTAACTTGCCTGCCTGCTTGAATACCCAACAGTCCCTGTTGGTGTGGTTAGCTGGCTTTTCGGGGGTGCCGTGTATCTGGCACGAGCGGTCGAGTATTCGGTCCAAATTGGACGGACCCGGAGTAGTTCTTTTGAATGGCTTTTTCCGCTGACCGGGTTTGGAGCCTCTGAATCCGGCATTGACTGTCGTATCCTCACTATTGTCGCCGTTAATGCGACGTTTGTTTTTGTTGCGACGCGACCTGCCATTGCGGTCCTTGATATCCGAACTGCCAGAATTTTTGCTGAGGTTGTTGCTGCGGGCTAGCCAGCTGTCCTCACCCGCGCAGAAGCGGGTCATGAGTGATGTGAGGGCTGCCATGGATTTCGACTTTTCTTGTCCTAGGTGCCGGGCAAGCCACTCGTCGCGGATGTTATGTTTGAAGGCCGCGAGGGCCTCCGCATCCGGACAGTCGACGATTTGATTTTTCTTAGTTAGGAACCGTGTCCAGAATTGTCTGGCCGAATCGTCTGGCTGCTGAATTATATGGCTTAGGTCGTCAGCGTCTGGTGGTCGCACATACGTGCCTTGGAAGTTATCGAGGAATGCGGCTTCCAGGTCTTCCCAACTCCTAATTGACTCTGCTGGCAAGCTGTTAAGCCAATGCCGGGCTGGTCCTTTAAGCTTGAGCGGGAGGTATTTGATGGCGTGGAGATCATCACCGCGGGCCATGTGGATATGAAGGAGATAGTCCTCGATCCAAACCGCGGGGTCTGTTGTGCCATCATAAGATTCAATGTTCACGGGTTTAAACCCTTCGGGGATTTGATGATCCATTACTTCATCTGTGAAGCATAGTGGGTGTGCGGCGCCTCTGTATTGGGCGATATCACGACGAAGTTCAAGAGAGCTTTGTCTACTGTGTTCGGCCCGCCCGGACTTACTGTGTCTGGCGCGACGGTTGTCGTCACGTATCATGGGGCGCCCATGCGATCCATAGATCGATCTTGATTGTCTTGCCTTATCCTCCAATATATCTCGCAAGTCCAGAGCGTTCCCCCGTGGCCTTGTGCTTCTCGAGTGCTGCCGGGGTACGGTTCTAGTGGAGGGCCTAGAGGCCTCTTTGTCGCGGCCACGGGGTGGTTGGTCAGCCGTATTGTCTGCTGGTGATGCAGGTTCATATGCCTCCTCCTCTAATCGGGGGAGCAACTTGCGTTTAGGGTAGCTTTTGGAGGGGCGTTCGAGCTCATTCTCTTCGGCCGCAAGGACTTTAGTCCATCTGTCGGCTAGCAGATCTTGATCAGCTCTAAGCTGCTGCTGCTTTCTCTTGAGGCTGTTTGCCGTGGCCATAAGCCTGTGTTTAAAACGCTCTTGTTCGACGGGATCCTCAGGCACGACGAATTCGTCGTCATCGAGGCTTGCCTCATCTCTGGAGGGAGGCATGTAATCCTCTACCTCTTCGTCTGCCGCTCTCTCATGAGGGCTGGCATCTCCATCCTCCTGTGCTGAATCTTGCTGGAGGGGGTTGTCTTCGGCACTGTCTGGGGTGTTATTGTCTCCGGTGCCAGAATCTCCATTCTTGCTGTGGCGGGATTTAGAGCGGCGCTGCTGACGATGGCGCTTAGGCTGTTTCTTGGAGGGGTCATCCTCCGCTGTTCCTTCGCCGTTCCCATCCTTTGGGATATCCACCATGTATATGTCATATGATGAGGTGGCTTTCCAGTGCCCAGTAAGCGCTGGTTCTTGGTCGTCTCCGGCATCGTCGTCCATACTGTCGATGTCTTCGGAGTCGAAGTCTAGCATGTTGGTTAGATCGTCGACAGTGGCTACTAAGTGGGTGGTGGGTGGGCTTTGAATTTCTTCGTCGTCCGCATCCCAACCGTCCTGAACGCAGTCTGGACAGGGCTCTCCTGATAACGAGATATACTTTAGCGAACTCAAGATGTCACCGAAAGGTGAGTGTTGAAAGATGTCCGCAGCGGTGAACTCCATGATCGGCGCCCAATCAGATTCGATTGGAGGGGGCGCGGGAGGTTCGGAGTCCGGCACCTCGGAGTCACGAGCTTCATGAGGGACAAGGTCAGTGTTCGGCTCCATCGCCGTAGAGGTTGCAGCCTCCGAGGCGGTGTCTAGCCACCCGTCCCCGATCTGCGCAGCCGGCTCCAAATTAAGGATCGGAGCGGACTCGTGTGCGGCCTCCAGGGCACTGTCCGGCTACAGAGCAAAATCATGCCCATCGTGACAGTGCGGCGCGCTCGGTTGTGGCTCGAATCCATCGAAGATCAAGTCCCCGCGGATGTCAGCCGTGAAGTTCAAACTTCAAAAATCTGACCTGACGGCCAGAGGCGTAGCTTTCGATCTGCTCCAGATGGCCAAGCGAATTGGCCCGCAGTGCAAAGCCGCCGAATACGAAGATCTATCCGGGGAGAAAAGTCTCACCCTGGACTGTGTCATTGTTGATGATCGAAGAAGCCATCGAGCCTGTCGGTGACGACACAGAGGAACTCTCAATGAAAGCACCAATGTCGGTGTCAAAACCGGCGGATCTCGGGTAGGGGGTCCCGAACTGTGCGTCTAGGCGGATGGTAACAGGAGACAAGGGACACGATGTTTTACCCAGGTTCGGGCCCTCTTGATGGAGGTAAAACCCTACGTCCTGCTTCATTGATATTGATGATGTGGGTATTATAAGAGTAGATCTACCACGAGATCAAGGAGGCTAAACCCTAGAAGCTAGCCTATGGTATGATTGTTGTTTGTCCTATGGACTAAAGCCATCCGGTTTATATAGACACCGGAGAGGGCTAGGGTTACACAGAGTCGGTTACAATGGTAGGAGATCTACATATCCGTATTGCCAAGCTTGCCTTCCACGCCAAGGAAAGTCCCATCCGGACACGAGACGAAGTCTTCAATCTTGTATCTTCATAGTCTTGGAGTCTGGCCGATGATGATAGTTCGGCTATCCGGACACCCCCTAGTCCAGGACTCCCTCAGACGTCCTTTACTTGATGAGACGGATAAGGTTGTTAGCTCATTTTGGACTGTCCATGATCGAGGTCATGGCCACATGCATTACGCAGGGGGTGCAGCCGCTTCAGTACAGAGGCCACCCCATGTGGGATTTCAACAGGGAGGACGACGCCACCCGGTGCGGTCGCAAGGGGCCAGATTCGGCTGCCACCCTATCGAAGATCTTATCCGCTTTGTACAAGGGAGAAGAGGAGGAATTCCTCCGGGTCAACCCACGGGGCGGATTCTCTATGTACGATCCTCCAAGCTGGGTAAGTGAACACTTTCACTTGCCTATCCGTTTTCATATTCCCATAGTTAAGTACTTAGTCTAGCAATTTTAACGCAGGAGCTACGCCAGGCTGTAAAGGAGATAAACAACCCTCCTCCACAACCCGAGGACCCAGAACGGTCCTTCGACCCGGACTCCCAAGAGGACCCGGACTTATGTGTGGAGCTGATTGATGGGGTGTTTCATCAATTGAGTAAGGACAACACCTTAGTGGCCATTACGTCCGATTATCCCGGACTACTTCCGGCCTCAAAGGTAACCGAGACCGAAGTCCCAGTACTTTCAAGAGGATCCATCCATGCTTATTTTTGATCGCCATATACCAATGGCATTTTTTGCAGGGGAAGTCCTTGAGGCGGAGGTCCGAGCCCGCGGTGGCTAGCCAACAAGGGCCATTGAGGCCCAGCGGGCTAAAAAGAAGTGCGGACCGGATCGAGACACCGGCGCAATGGTGCGGCGTGCGACTTTAATGCCCAGGGTTTATGCCTTCAAGGCATACTAACGCTCATGCTCTCTTTAGGAAGAAGAGCGCCCGCGGGACTATATCCACTGGCCAGGCTTCAAGGCCGGGTCCGGAAGCGGAGGCGAACACGGGGCACGCACCGGACGCTCCTCCGACAGATGCCATGGACGGGCTATCTGCCACCAATTCAGAGGTGGAGAGTGCCGTGAACCACAGGCGTCGCCGGACTGTTCTTCATGACGCATGTTTTTCCCAAGAGGCGTTGGACGCCTTTAATACGGGAGATGCGTACCTCCGTGCCGCTCAAAATGGTCTAGCCAGAGCCACAGAGCAGTATGTAAAAGACATACGGGTGAGTAAATCTGATGGTTATATATGTCAGTAGCCCCAGAGACTTGAAACAGTTAAAATAACTGATTTAAGGATCATTTGTTATGCAGGATCTTACAAAAAAGAATACGCAACTGTCCCAGGAGCTGGAAGAGTGCAAGGCCCAACTTGAGGCCGCACTAGCCGCCACGGGGAATGCCAAGGAGACCCCCTGAGGTAATATATGCTTCGAAAGATGAGTATGCTGTGAAGTGCGGCATGTGTGCAATTCTGACAACAACAGTACAGATGGCGCCGGAGTGGACCCGGACAAGCAACAACTCTTGCGCCAGTTAAAGGCCGGCGAGAGCGTGCTTACGAGGGTGAGGCCAGAGAAGAACAAGCTTCAAGATGCCAACACCCAGCTGGACGAGGAACTAAAGGATGTTCGTGCTCAGCTGTCGGATTCCGTAAAGGAGAATCGGGGGCTTCGACGCGGCATTTTTAGTAAGTGCTTGAATGAACCTTCGAAAAAAGAGTTCGGCAAGGAAGTCGATTGACAGAGTTATGTCTGTAGGTATGCTGACAGGTCGGCCTGCGGAGGAAATGCCCGGTTCTACGGGTGACCTTCTTCCCGAGCTATCGCAGCTGCACGAACGAGTTCGGCAGGCGATGCAAGGCGTCATCCAGGCTTTGTGGCCATCCCTCTCCATGCCCGAAGGCCTTGGCGAGCTTGCAGAGAAGCTAAAGGGAGCCCGACAGCGCTTCCGATTATGGAAGATATCGGCCTGCCGTCAAGGCGCCAGGGAGGCCTGGGCCATGGTGAAGACGCGGTACATGAAGGCTGACCCAAACCACATGGCCGAGGTCGGATCTATGGGTCCCGATGGGATGGAGATCCCTGTCAGTTTAGTGTACGGCCAGGTAGAGCTGGCCACCAAATATTCCCAACAGGACTGTAAATTGGACAGCCTGTTGGATGGTATTGAAGAAGAATATACCCAGTCAAATTGACTATGTAATTAAAAATGACATGTAAAATGCCTTCTAGCCGGATTGTAGATCATTTGTCATTGCGGACCTTTTCGCTTCAACCTCTGGACCCAATATTCCAGAGTGTGTTCGAATACCCTCTCGGTTATGTAAGAACCGGGGCATGCATGGAGACCAGGCATAGGGGTCATTAGTGCTTTAGCAGACAAGTGCCCAACTAGTTATGTTATATTACATGGTTAGTAAGAAACATCTTCCAGGGAGAATAGTTCCGTTAGGGGTTCCTTTCCCTGGGAGGCATGCCCTAAAGTGCATGTCCGGACTGTGAAAAAAGCAGAAAAGCATCTGGGGGCGGATAAATAAACAAGTGAAAATCATCTTTTAGTTCACCGACCGAATATTCCCTTAAGAACGCTAGCTTTCGGCTTCACCCAGTCTGAGGTACACATCCGGCTGACCCGGTAGTAACAATCGCAAAGGTGCTCCCTTTACCACCTAGCCGAACAATCGGGAACGTAGGGGTAAGCACAGGAGCCAGGCAACCCAGCTTGGCCAAAACTTAAGTCATATCGATGCATATAATGGTGAATAAAAGGTACATGCGGAAGTGTGACACATGTGTTGGGCATGAGGCCCGTATATACAAGCTTCTGATAAAGAAGCCCCCAGGTATAATGACCGTGGGTAGCGCGTCAATTATGTGCGAACAATGCGCAAGCGAGCCCTTAAAGGCTTGTAAGAAAAAAAGGAGGGAGAAGGAGAGAAATATAAGGCAGCTAATGTGTAAAATATATACAGAGGAAGGAGACGAACACAGAGTCCGGCGCTAGGCGTAGAATCTTCGTAGGCGTGCTGCATTCCATGGGTTCGGCTCGAGTCGGTTATCCGATGCATTTCGCAGACGATACGCTCCACCAGTCAGGACTTGGTCAATTATGAAGGGACCTTCCCATTTGGGCTTGAGTTTGTCCTTTTTCTTGTCCGACAGGCGTAGAACTAGTTCACCAACATTGTAAGTTTTGGCCCGTACTTCTCTGCTTTGATATCTTCGAGCCTGCTGTTGATAAAATGCGGAACAGGCTTTTGCCACGTCGCGCTCCTCCTCCAATGCGTCCAAACTGTCCTGCCGATCGAGCTCGGCTTCTCTTTCTTCGTACATGCGCACACGAGGTGAGTCATGAATTATGTCGCAGGGTAGGACTGCCTCTGCACCGTATACCATAAAGAATGGTGTGAATCCGGTAGTGGGATTCGGCATGGTCCGCAGCCCCCAGAGTACGGAGTCGAGCTCCTCTACCCACTGCGTGTTAGATTCCTTGAGGGATCACACTAATCTGGGTTTGATGCCGCTAATGATTAGACCATTTGCTCGCTCGACTTGACCGTTAGTTTGTGGGTGATAGACTGAAGCGTAGTCGAGCTTGATGCCCATGTTTTTGCACCAGAGTTTAACCTCGTCGGCCGTAAAGTTTGTGCCGTTGTCAGTGATGATGCTGTGGGGGACGCCGTAACGGTGTATGACCCCTAATATGAAGTCTATCACCGGTCCAGATTCGGCCGTCTTAACAGGCTTGGCCTCTATCCATTTGGTGAATTTGTCCACCATGACTAGTAGGTATTTTTGCTTGTGGGTTCCACCTTTAAGGGGTCCAACCATGTCAAGCCCCCAGACCGCAAAAGGCCAAGTAATGGGTATAGTTTGGAGGGCGGTAGGTGGCATGTGGCTTTGGTTAGCAAATAATTGGCAACCGACGCATCGTTCGACTAAGGCCTGAGCATCTGCCCGGGCCGTCGGCCAATAAAATCCAGTACGGAAGGCCTTGCTTACAAGGGCTCGGGCTGCGGCGTGGTGCCCGCCTAGTCCGGCATGAATTTCAGCCAGAAGGTTCCGCCCTTCCTCTTTGGAGATACACCTTTGAAGGACTCCGGTGGTGCTTTTCTTATAAAGCTCTCCTTCGTGGACTTTATAGGCTTTAGATCACCGCACTATGCAGCGTGCCTCATTTTGGTCCTTGGGAAGTTCCTACCTAGTTAAGTAGGCTAAGAATGGTTCTGTCCACAGGGCAATTACTGCCATTATTATTTGGGCTGAGGATGTTACCTCGTTGGTAGAGCCTTTAGTTACGTCAGAATGTTTGATGTCAGGTCGTGCGGCTGGGTCCGGAGTGTTATTTCCGGATTCCCCTTCCCACTGTACGGATGGCTTGAATAGCCTCTCCAAGAAAATGTTGGGGGGGACTGCATCGCGCTTTGCGCCGATGCGTGCCAAGACGTCTGCTGCCTGATTGTTTTCCCGGGCTATATGGTGAAATTCGAGCCCTTCGAACCGGGCTGACATTTTTAGGACGGCATTGCGATAAGCTGCCATTTTCGGATCTTTGGCATCAAAGTCTCCATTTATTTGGGATATCGCGAGGTTCGAATCCCCACGCACCTCTAGGCGTTGAATGCCCATGGAGACTGCCATCCAGAGACCATGTAGAAGGGCCTCATATTCGGCTGCATTGTTGGAGTCCGTATACATTATCTGGAGTACATATTGAACTATATCTCCTGTTGGGGACGTCAGAACGATGCCAGCCCCCAGACCCACTAGCATTTTGGAGCCGTCGAAGTGCATGATCCAGTTGGAATATGTGCCGTACTCTTTAGGGAGTTCGACTTCAGTCCATTCAGCGACAAAGTCGGCCAAAACTTGCGACTTGATAGCTCGCCGTGGCTTATAGGTTATGTCGAACGGGAGGAGCTCAATGGCCCATTTGGCAATCCGGCCCGTCGCGTCGCGGTTGTTTATAATATCATTAAGAGGTACTTCGGAGGCTACTGTTATTGAACACTCTTGAAAGTAGTGTCGTAGCTTCCGGGACGTCATGAACACTGCGTACGCTATCTTTTGGTAATGCGGGTACTGGGATTTGCATGGAGTGAGGACAGTGGACACGTAGTAGACTGGTTTCTGGACAGGGAATTTGTGTCCGTCCGTTTCTCGTTCGACGACGAGTACTGCGCTTACAACTTGATGAGTTGCCGCAATGTATAACAACATTGGTTCGCCGATGTTAGCCGCGGCCAGGACCGGGTTTGTTGCCAATATGGCTTTTATTTCTTCTAGTCCGACCGTGGCGGCATCCATCCACTCGAAGTGTTCGGTGCGCCGGAGGAGGCGATAAAGGGGTAATGCTTTTTCTCCCAAGCGGGAGATGAAGCGGCTTAGAGCCGCCATGCATCCAGTCAATTTTTGTATTTGTTTGAGGTCCTTTGGAATTTCCAATTGTGACAGAGCTCGGATCTTGGCTGGGTTTGCTTCAATTCCTCTACCGGATACAATGAAGTCCAGGAGCTTTCCGGCTGGTACGCCGAAAATGCATTTTTCCGGGTTAAGCTTGATGTCATATGTTCGGAGGTTATCGAACATGAGCCTCAAGTCGTCTACTAGGGTTTTGACATGCTTGGTTTTGACGACCACATAATCTACGTATGCTTCAACTGTTTTGCTGATCTGGTTGGCCAGACATGTCTGGATCATGCGTTGATATGTTGCGCCGGTGTTTTTGAGCCCAAGGGCATTGTGTTGAAGCAGAATGGGCCGTATGGGGTGATAAATGCCGTCGCGGCTTGTTCTGGCTCTGCCATCTTAATTTGGTGGTAGCCAGAGTATGCGTCGAGGAAACACGATGAATCGTGTCCCGCAGTAGCGTCGATGATTTGATCAATGCGGGGGAGGGGGAAGGGATCCTTTGGGCAAGCCTTGTTGAGGTCTTTAAAATTGACGCATAAGCGCCAGGATTTGTCCTTCTTTGGTACCATCACCATGTTTGCTAGCCAGTCCGGATGTTTTATATCTCTGATGAATCCAGCTTCCAGTAGTTTGGCTAGCTCCTCTCCCATGGCTTGTCTCTTAGGTTCAGAGAAACACCGAAGAGCCTGTTTAACAGGCTTGAATCCTTTTAGGATGTTCAGGCTGTGCTCGGCCAGCCTGCGTGGGATTCCTGGCATGTCTAAAGGGTGCCAGGCAAAGATGTCCCAATTCTCGCGTAGGAATTCTCGTAGTGCGGCGTCTACATCAGGGTTTAATTGTGCCCCGATGGAGGCCGTTTTTGTAGGGTCCATTGGATGGACTTGGAATTTGACTATTTCGTCTGCCGGTTTAAAGGAGGTTGACTTGGATCTTTTGTCGAGTATCACATCGTCCCTATCCACCGTGGAGCGTAGCATAGTTAGTTCCTCGACCACTAGGGCTTCGGACAATGCCTCAAGGGCCAGTGCGGCTGTCTTGTTTTCGGCGCGGAGTGCTATGTCCGGGTCACTAGCGAGAGTGATGATTCCGTTGGGTCCGGGCATTTTAAGCTTCATGTACCCGTAATGGGGTATAGCTTGAAAAATTTTGAATGCCTCTCGCCCTAACAGAGCATGGTATCCGCTGCTGAATGGGGCCACTTGAAATGTGACCTCCTCGGATCTGTAATTATCCAGCGTGCCGAACACCACATCCAGTGTGATTTTTCCTGTACATCACGCTTCCCGACTAGGGATTATTCCTCTAAAGGTTGTGTTGCTTCGCTCAATGCGGCTCCAGTCTATTTCCATTTTTCGAAGGGTTTCCTCATATATGAGGTTCAATCCGCTGCCGCCGTCCATGAGTACCTTGGTAAGCCGAAAGCCGTCCACTATCGGACTGAGGACCAATGCGGCTGGTGCTCGGGCTATTCGGAATTTAGGTTCGTCACTGGTGTTAAAGGTAATAGCCGTGTCACTCCATGGGTTTATTGTTGCTACCTGGTAGACTTCGGTAAGGCTGCGGAGTGTTCGTTTCTGCATGTTGTTTGATGCGAAAGTCTCGAAGACTGTTGATACCGTACTGGTATTCCTGGGGTGATGTTCTGCGGATTCTGGAGTTAGAAGCTCCTCGCCACTTCTGGCCACCTGCCGGAGTATCCAACATGCTCTAAGGCTATGAGTTGGTGTGACGCCCTCTGTACTATGAATTTTACAGGGTCCATTGAGCCATCCCTTCAGTACGGTTCCATACCCTATAGAGGGTTTTTGTTTTTTGTTGTTTGGCCCAGGTGCCTGGCGATAATGCGCCCTTTTATTTCGGACTGGGATTGTATTCGGAGACGGATTGTCCCAGAATTTTATTTCGGTTTTCCGAACGCTTTCCGTCGCATAGTATTTTCGTACTATGGATGCCAAGTCAGCGAAGCGTGTAATTTCACGACGACTTATGGCGTTGAGGATCCCGATGTCCATACAATTATTGCAGAAGAATGAAATTGCATCCTCCTCGCGGCAGTCCTCTATCCTGTTCATAACCAGGAGGAATCTGGCCCAGTAATGGTGTACTGTTTCTATTGGCTCTTGCTGAATTTGGGATAGATCCCTTATATTTGGGTGGGCGGGTGGAGTTGATTCCGGAATCTCGCCCAATCTAAGACTCAGGGGCCAAGAAGTTTCCGAACTCGGAAGCTTGTGTCCTTGGATGTTGTCCAATGAATCCGGCCCGCTGCCTGACTTTAGGTTCAGGGCTTGAGTGACGTCCTCCCCTCGGCGAGTATCCGGCCTGGAGGGGTTGGGAATCCGGACATATCTGGTCCTTAGGATGGGCGAAGATTCGCCGCACTGTTCCTCCACCACTTCGACGTGGTGGGTGACCCGGGGAGAGTCAATCTCTCTCGGATCGAGTTTAAGCCCAATCTGATCGTAATCTGTAGCGACTCCCAGGGCGGTGATGCGATCCAAGAGCTCATTTAAGGAAGAGAGCTCCATCGGATCTAACTGCTCGGCGAGCTCTGAGTTGACGTGGAGATTGCTTTTGATGACCAGAGAGGTCATCGTCGGCGCGGTGGACGAACAGACGGTCATTAGAAAACCGCCTAGCCGGAGAGTTTGGCCGATAGCCAAAGCTCCTTTAGCAACAGCGCCGTCTTTAAATACGGGGTGCGACATCCTTCCTGATGGTGACCACACAAAGGAACTCTCAATGAAAGCACCAATGTCGGTGTCAAAACCGGCGGATCTCGGGTAGGGGGTCCCGAACCATGCGTCTAGGCGGATGGTAACAGGAGACAAGGGACACGATGCTTTTACCCAGGTTCGGGCCCTCTCAATGGAGGTAAAACCCTACTCCTGCTTGATTAATATTGATGATATGGGTAGTACAAGAGTTGATCTACCACGAGATCAGAGAGGCTAAACGCTAGAAGCTAGCCTATGGTATGATTGTTGTTCGTCCTACGGACTAAATCTCTCCGGTTTATATAGACAGCGGAGAGGGCTAGGGTTACACCGAGTCGGTTACAATGGGAGGATATCTACATATCGTATCGCCAAGCTTGCCTTCCACGCCAAGGAAAGTCCTATCCGGATATGGGATGAAGTCTTCAATCTTGTATCTTTATAGTCCGGGAGTCCGGCCAAAGGTCATAGTCCGGCCATCCGGACACCCCCTAATCCGGGACTCCCTCAACCCCCCTCATGTCAAAGTTATCGGGGAGGGGGTATATCGACAACGATGACATACGCATAGAAAAAAATGTTATCAGGGAGGGGGTATATATATCGACAACAACGACATATACATAGAAAAAAATGTTAGGTGGAGGGGGTATATCGGCCCCCTCATGTCAAAGTTATCGGGGAGGGGGTATATATATAGACAAAATTACATCATCATGTATTATCGAACAAAATTACATCATCATCATCATATATATACATCTAACAAAGTTTTCATACATCATATATATATATATATATATATATATATATATATATATATATATATATATATATATATATATATATATATATATACAGACGGTCTATTCTGCTAATATTAGCAGAATAACTATTCTGCACACCACTTCGGCACTGCACGCTCAACAGAAGCGCACTGCATCATTTTGACGACGAGCACTGCAATAGAGACTAGTGAACTTCGTGTCGAAAAAAAATGCATGCGGTGTTTTTTCGTTACTGTTTTCGCTCTAATTTTTTAACCGTTTATCGGAATGAGGCGTGTAATATACCATTGAAAAGCTATGGATTAGGCGCAACTTCGACATGTTGAACACTTTTCGAGATTCCATACGGTTTAAGAGCAGTTTCGAAAATAGTGCGGCGGATGACGAGTTGCAGCGAGCGTTTTTTCGCGTTTTTTCTAAACCGCTTGTCGGAATGAAGCAAATGATACGCCGTTGGATAGATATCGTTCAGGCGCATCTTTTTCATATATAAATCTTTCTCTAATTCGTTACGGTTTAAGAGCAGTTTCAAATTTACTAAATCGCGGAATTCTGTTTTTCAAGTTTTTTAAAATTTTTGGTACTGTTTTTGCTCCAGTTTTTGAAACGTTTGTCGGAACGAGGCGTGTGATACGCGGTTGGAAAGCTACGAACGAGGCGCAACTTTCATATGTTGAAATATTTTTGAAATTCCTTACGGTTTTAAGTTAATTTTGAAAATCGTGCAGCAGACGATGAGTGACAGCGGCCGTTTTTGGCGAAATTTTCACAAACCGCTGGTCGAAATGATTCAAATTATACTCCATTGGAAAGATATCGACGAGGCGCAACTTTTTTATGTAGAACACTTCCGCTAATTCTTTATGGTTTAAGAGCAGTTTCGATTTTACAAAAATGCGGATACTCTGTTTTTTGCGACACCCAAATCGTCGTGTGCACTGCATGAGACAGATAGTGCACTGCTTCAGACTGAAAACCGCACTGCATCTGATAGACTGAAAATTGTCATGCGTACGCGATGAACAAAGTGCAATACTTCAGACAGATGAGTGCACTGCTTTAGACCGAAACCGCACTGCATCAAAACGGAGTGAAAATCATCGTGTGTACGCGACAAACGAAGTGCGCTGCATCAGATAGATCAGTGCACTGCTTCAGACTGAAACCGCACTGCATCAAACAGTCTAAAAATCAGCATGTGTACGCAACAACTAAGTGCACTGCAACTCCCAATGCAATTTTACTTTCGTGTGCACTGCAGTAAGGGAACCACAAAGTTTTTTAAATGCATTTTTGTTTGAAATGAACTGTACTAAAGAGTCCTTCATAGTGGACTTCTTTTTTTTACCCAAGTGCCATTTCCTTCATGTTTTTTTACAGCAGTACAACAACAGAGTGAATTGTATGAAAAAAATTCAACGTTTTTGCTGTTTTTTTGGCAACAAGGGGACTACATTTTTCTCATGTTCCAAATCTGCACACAACTCGAATCTAGGTTCCGTTGTCGAGAGTAAGGAACTACCTGGTTTCTCTTTCCCCATTTTTACATACTGAATCAAAGTGATAGACTGCACGACCACGATTACAGAACTTCAAAAGTATCTTAAGTGGTCGGACAGGAGCCCCGTCGATTGGTCGGGACGAGCAAAAGTGGGCTGCAAAATAGACTAGCAAAAGTGGGCTGCAAAAAATAGAGCCAAACTACACGAAGAGGTGCATTGCACTACATCAACAACAACCAAAATTCTGGAATGGTTGCTACGCCTATCGTTGATGCGTACTGCACGACACCCGCCGCTGATTCACGGGCGCCCAACAACAGTGCACTCGCGGGCATGTGGGAGGAGGCCGGCGGACTGCACCGCCTATCTTTTTCTGCAAAAAGAGAGTAAAATGAACCTCAAGCGCAAAAGAATAGTGGACTGCATTTGCACATTTATTTATCTTTAGAAGAACAGAGAAAACGCACGGATGAGGGGCAACTGCTCTGCAACGCGTGAAACAGCATTGCACGCGCTGGTGCACTGCAAGGCCGGGGCGGTTGGGCTGCAAATGGAGGAGGGGCAGCTCGTCGGGGGCTAAAAAATGAGAGTCATCGCGGCCTCCCCACCTCGGAGGAGCTGCAGTGCACTTGTATCCATCGAAAAACACACGCACGAGCAAGGAACTTCATTGCGTTTGCCCACTTGTCCGAGCTGCACGGCGGTGGTCGTCAGACTACATGGTTGTAGGAGATGAGGGGGCCGGCGAGCTCGAAGGGAAAGGAGGTCGCATGCTGCGACGGTTGGCAGGGGGTCAGGGGATCCTCTCCTTCGCGTCTCTGGCATGTTGGAGGAGCAAGGCGTGGCGGTTCCCAGCACGCCCCAACGCCGGAGGTGCTCGCGCGTAGATGGCCAGTGTGGCTTCGGTGGCGGCGCCGGATCCGGTGCTATTGGCCGTGCCCAGGCCGGTGGCCGCCGGATCCGGTGCTATTGGCCGTGCCCAGGCCGGTGGCCGCCGGATCTGGTGGGGATGGCCGCGTTTGGGGCTTGTGGCGGCCGGATCGCTGTGGGATCCGAGCGGGAGGAGGAGGAGGAGGCGGGGCCGCGACGGGCTGGAGGAGGAGGCGGGGCGGTGCCGGCCTGGAGGAGGAGGAGGTGGGGTGGCGCCGTCCTGGAGGAGGATGGGGCGGCGCGGCGCGGGCCGTGAGGAGGAGGGGGCGGGGCGGCGCCGGCCTGGAGGAGGAGTAGGCGGGGCGGCGCTGGCCGTGAGTTGGATCGGGGCGGGGGGCGCGGTGGTGGGTTGGTGGATCGGGGCTGGGGCGTGGGAGGAGGAAGGTGGAGGGGATCGGGGGAGGAGTGGGGGAGGTGGACTGGTGTGGTGGTTTTTTTTTCTGTGCGGTTCAGATGCGACGTCAGGTCAGTGTCGGTTAGGTGGGGTGTTAGCAGAATAAGAAATCGGTGTGCATAATAAGGTCTTAAGGGATGTTATCATAATAGACCCACCCTATATATATATACATACATATCATTAGCATCATCATCTAGTACAGAAAATTGACCAAGCTAGTTTTCATATGTCATCATATATATCATCATCATTATCATCATCATCTACTACAGAAAAAAATTGACCAAGTTTTCATGTATATACAAAATAATCTAACAACATCTATATATAACAGAAAAATAACATCTATATATAACAAAAAAATAATAGAAAAATAACATCTATATATAACAGAAAAATAATAGAAAATTTTAGCAGGGGCACAACGGAGGGGCACAACAGCGGCGGCGCCGCCGGCGCCAACGGGGCAGGGCAGGGGCGCAGGGGCGCACGCGGGACAGGGAAGGGGTACGGGAGTAGGCATCTGGTGCTCACAGGGGGCGGCAGGGTATGATGGGCGGCGCGTCCGGGCGGGCAGGGGCGTCGGTGGCGGTGGCGACGGCGACGACGAGCAGCCTGACGGCGTCGGTGGCGGCAGCTGAGGGAGTCCTGGATAAGGGGGTATCTGGACAGCCGGACTATATACTTTGGCCAGACTGTTGGACTATGAAGATACAAGACAGAAGACTTCGTCCCGTGTCTGGATGGGACTCTCCTTGGCGTGAAAGATAAGCTTGGCGATCTGGATGTAGATCTCCTCCTCTCTAAATCGACTCTGTGTAACTCTGGCCCCCTCTGGTGTCTATATAAACCGGAGGGTTTAGTCCATAGGACTCATCATCATCATCATCATCAACAACAATAATCATACCATAGGTTAGCTTCTAGGGTTTTAGCCTCTCTGATCTCGTGGTAGATCAACTCTTGTAATACTCATATCATCAAGATCAATCAAGCAGGAAGTAGGGTATTACCTCCATCGAGAGGGCCCGAACCTGGGTAAAACATCATGTCCCCAGTCTCCTGTTACCATTAGCCTTAGACGCACAGTTCGGGACCCCCTACCCGAGATCCGCCAGTTTTGACATCGACATTGGTGCTTTCATTGGGAGTTCCTCTGTGTCGTCGCTACAAGGTTAGATGGCTTCTCCAACCTTCAACCACGCTGTCCTGGGCGAGACTTTTCTCCCCGGACAGATCTTCGTGTTCGGCAGCTTCGCACTGCGGGCCAATTCGCTTGGCCATCTGGAGCAGATCGATAGCTACGCCTGAGGGAGTCCTGGACTAGGGGGTGTCCGGATAGCCGAACTATCATCATCGGCCGGAGTCCAAGAATATGAAGATACAAGATTGAAGACTTCGTCCCGTGTCTGGATGGGACTTTCCTTGGCGTGGAAGGCAAGCTTGGCGATACGGATATGTAGATCTCCTACCATTGTAACCGACTCTATGTAACCCTAGCCCCCTCCGGTGTCTATATAAACCGGATGGCTTTAGTCCGTAGGACGAACAACAATCATACCATAGGCTAGTTTCTAGGGTTTAGCCTCCTTGATCTCGTGGTAGATCTACTCTTGTAACACACATCATCAATATTAATCAAGCAGGACATAGGGTTTTACCTCATCAAGAGGGCCCGAACCTGGGTAAAACATCGTGTCCTTGTCTCCTGTTACCATCCGCCTAGACGCACAGTTCGGGACCCCCTACCCGAGATCCGCCGGTTTTGACACCGACGTTGGTGCTTTCATTGAGAGTTCCTCTGTGTCGTCATCGATAGGCTCGATGGCTTCTTCGATCATCATCAACAATGCAGTCCAGGGTGAGACCTTCCTTCCCGGACAGATCTTCGTATTCGGCGGCTTTGCACTGCGGGCCAATTCACTTGGCCATCTGGAGCAGATCGAAAGCTACACCCCTGGCCGTCAGGTCAGATTTGGAAGTTTGAACTTCACAGCTGACATCCGCGGGGACTTGATCTTCGATGGATTCGAGCCACAGCCAAGCGCGCCGCACTGTCACGACGGGCATGATTTAGCTCTGCAGCCGGACAGTACCCTGGAGGCTGCACTCGAGCCCGCTCCGATCTTCAATTCGGAGCCAGCTGCGCAGATCGAGGACGGATGGCTAGACACCGCCTCGGGGGCTGCAACCTCTACAGCGATAGAGCCGAACACTAATCTTGTCCCTCATGAAGCCCGTGACTCCGAGGTGCCGGACTTCTCGCCGGACTCCGAGCCTCCCGCGCCCCCTCCAACCAAATCCGGTTGGGCGCCGGTCATGGAGTTCACCGCAGCGGACATCTTCCAACACTCACCTTTCGGCGACATCTTGAGTTTGCTAAAGTGTCTCTCGTTATCAGGAGAGCCCTGGCCGGACTGCGGTCAGGATGGTTGTGATGCGGACGACGAAGAAATTGAAAGCCCACCCACCACCCACTTAGTAGCCACTGTCGATGATCTAACCGACATGCTAGACTACGACTCCGAAGACATCGACGGTATGGACGACGATGCCGGAGACGACCAAGAACCAGCGCCCACCGGGCACTGGAAAGCCACCTCATCATATGACATATACATGGTGGATATCCCAAAGGATGGGAATGGCGAAGGAACAGCGGAGGATGACCCCTCCAAGAAACAACCCAAGCGTCGGCATCAGCGGCGCCGCCCTAAATCCCGCCACAGCAAGAATGAAGATTCCGGCACCGGAGATAATAACACACCGGACAGTGCTGAAGACAACCCACTCCAGCAAGATTCAGTGCAGGAGGACGAAGACGCCAACCCTCATGAAAGAGCGGCAGAAGAAGAGGTAGAGGATTATATGCCTCCCTCCGGAGACGAGGCAAGCCTCGACGATGATGAATTCGTCGTGCCTGAGGATCCCGTCGAACAAGAGCGTTTTAAACGCAGGCTTATGGCCACGGCAAACTGCCTCAAGAAAAAGCAGCAACAGCTTAGAGCTGATCAAGATCTGCTAGCCGACAGATGGACTGAAGTCCTCGCGGCCGAAGAGCATGAGCTCGAACGCCCCTCCAAAAGCTACCCAAAACGCAAGCTGCTCCCCCGATTAGAGGAGGAGGCGTATGAACCTGCATCACCAGCGGACAATATGGCTGACCGACCACCCCGTGGTCGCGACAGAGAGGCCCCTAGGCCCTTCACTAGAACCGTACCCCGGCATCGCTCGAAAAGCACAAGGCCACAGGGGAACGCTCCGGACTTGCGAGATATATTGGAGGATAAGGCAAGACAATCAAGATTGATCTATGGATCGCGTGGGCGCCCCATGATACGTGACGACAACCGTCACGCCGGACACAGTAAGTCCGGCCGGGCCGAACAAAATAGACAAAGCTATTTTGAGCTCCGTCGTGATATCGCCCAGTACAGAGGCGCCGCACACGCACTATGCTTCACAGATGAAGTAATGGATCATCAAATCCCCGAAGGGTTTAAACCCGTGAATATTGAATCTTACGATGGCACAACAGACCCCGCGGTTTGGATCGAAGACTATCTCCTCCACATCCACATGGCCCGCGGTGACGATCTTCACGCCATCAAATATCTCCCACTCAAACTTAAAGGACTAGCCCGGCATTGGCTTAATAGCTTTCCAGCAGAGTCAATCGGGAGTTGGGAAGACCTGGAAGCCGCATTCCTCGATAACTTCCAAGGCACGTATGTGCGACCACCAGACGCTGATGACCTAAGCCACATAATTCAGCAGCCAGACGAATCGGCCAGACAATTCTGGACATGGTTCTTAACCAAGAAAAACCAAATCGTCGACTGTCCTGATGCGGAGGCCCTCGCGGCCTTCAAGCATAACATCCGCGACGAGTGGCTTGCCCGGCACCTAGGACAGGAAAAGCTGAAATCCATGGCAGCCCTCACATCACTCATGACCCGCTTCTGCGCGGGTGAGGACAGCTGGCTAGCACGTAGCAACAACCTCAGCAAAAATGCTGGCAGTCCGGATATCAAGGACCGTAATGGCAGGTCACGTCGCAACAAAAACAAACGCCGCATTCACGGCGATAATAGCGAAGATACGTCAGTCAATGCCGGATTCAGAGGCTCTAAACCCGGTCAGCAGAAAAAGCCATTCAAAAGAACTACCCCGGGTCCATCCAATTTGGACCGAATACTCGACCGCTCGTGCCAGATACACGGCACCCCCGAAAAGCCAGCCAACCACACCAACAAGGACTGTTGGGTATTCAAGCAGGCAGGCAAGTTAATTGCCGAAAACAATGACAAGGGGCTGAATAGCGATGACGAGGAAGAGACCCGACCGCCGAACAATAGAGGACAGAAGGGTTTCCCCCCACAGGTGCGGACGGTGAATATGATATACGCAACACACATACCCAAAAGGGAGCGGAAGCGTGCACTTAGGGATGTATACACGATGGAGCCAGTTGCCCCGAAGTTCAATCCATGGTCCTCCTGCCCGATCACCTTCGACCGAAGGGACCACCCCACCAGCATCCGCCACGGCGGATTCGCCGCATTGGTTTTAGACCCAATCGTCGATGGATTTCACCTCACCAGGGTCCTGATGGACGGCGGCAGCAGCCTGAACCTACTTTATTAGGATATAGTGCGCAAAATGGGCATAGAACCGTCAAGGATTAAACCTACCAAGACGACCTTTAAAGGCGTCATACCAGGTGTAGAAGCCAATTGTACAGGCTCAGTTACACTGGAAGTGGTCTTCGGATCCCCGAATAACTTCCAAAGCGAGGAGTTAATCTTCGACATAGCTCCGTTCCGCAGCGGCTATCATGCTCTGCTCGGACGTACCGCGTTCGCAAAGTTCAACGTGGTGTCGCACTACGCATACCTCAAGCTCAAGATGCCAGGCCCTCGAGGAGTTATCACGGTCAACAGAAACACTGAACGCTCTCTCTGAACGGAGGAACACACAGCGGCTCTCGCGGCAGAAGTACAGTGCAGCCTCTTAAGGCAATTCTCGAGTCCGGCCGTTAAGCGACCGGACACGGCTAAACGCGCCCGGAGTAACCTACAACAAGACCACATGGCACGTTCCGAGCACGCGTAGCAGTGCGGCCCCAACCCCAGCCCCTGTAAAACGTCAAGACAGGTCCTTCACGTACACAACTACGCTCTAAAGATACCATGGGCATGGGGAGAGGGGCACGACCACGATAGGCCCAGACTGCGGCTCAACCACACCAGGGGCTCTCAAGTGTGTCGTTCTTTTTTTCCTTTTTAGTTTTACCCACAGGACTCCGTTCGTCAGAGGCCCTGTCCGACAGCAGACCTGCCGAACTCACGATGCAACAGCCAGGGAAGGAGAAAGGCTACAGCGAATATCCAGGTGGTCTCCATTACGAGCATTAAATCTGTTTTATGCACCATTCCGCAGCCTACCCCTGGAGGGGGACATGTTTAATAGTCCCACCCCTTGCTTATCGCACCATTTGTATCGTTCTGCATTTATAGCAGTTTTTCTTGAATAAGTAATGCAGTACCTTTTTGCTTCAAATTGCATTTCTTTCTTATGCATATGTTCATTTATGACCTATTGCATACGTACATTTTGGTACGGCAAAAAACACCAGGGGCTTATGTTTCCCGCATCATGGTGTGATAAGTTCGAACACTTTAACAAGTGCGGCACCCCGAACTTATAGCATTATATGCATCGGCTCCGAATCATGTCTTGGGTCAATAGTTGGGTTTGCCCGGCTCCCATGTTTTGGTACCTTACGTTCCGTTGTATCGGTTAAGGTAGCACTGGGAGAACCACTGCGATTACGCCCCAGTTGAGCTGGGCGAGTGCCTCAGTGGAGAAAGCTAAAACTGACCGTCATGATGAGGCGAGAGCTGGTCGCTGTTCAAGAGGTTTTTTGCGAGTCCCTAAAGACTTATGCCGCTTAGAGAGAGGAGCCGGCTTTTGTCCGGCCCAGGCGTGGATAGCGCCCCAAATTCGGCCTTCCGAAAACTAGGGGCTTCGCCGAAATTTAAAATTATAGAATTCTATGGCTAAGTGAGAGTGTTCAAGCATTATAAGTCCGGTTGCCTTGTTCGCTGTGTTGAGCGCCTCCCTAGATGGACCCAAAAATGGGAACAAGAGTGCTCAAGTTTATCCCGAACACCCCAGCACTCGTGGCATGGGGGCTGAAGCCGACGACTTGCCATCTCTCAGATTTGATAAACAGCCGCACAAAAGGTAATATTTTAAATTAACAAGCGTTGCTTAGCGCATATGAACTAAGTTTTCAGCGCACATGATAACAAAATGCGAGTCTACTCAAATATTACATCTTTGGAGCACTCACTCGCAATAGTGCGGGCACCCTTCAGCACAGTCTTATAATACATCTCGGGCGTACGATACTCCTTGCCCTGCGGTGGCGCGTCCGTCACAAGCTTCTGAGCATCCATCTTGCCCCAGTGCACCTTTGCGCGGGCAAGGGCCCGACGGGCACCTTCAATACAGGCGGAGTGCTTGATGACTTCAACCCATGGACACGCATCCACCAGCCGCCGCACCAGGCCGAAGTAGCTCCCAGGCATGGCCTCCTTCGGCCACAGCCGAACAATGAGGCCCTTCATGGCCTGTTCGGCCGCCTTGTGGAGCTCGACCAGCTGCTTCAGCTGGTCGCTAAGGGGCACCGGATGTCCGGCCTCAGCATACTGAGACCAGAAGACCTTCTCCATTGAGCTCCCCTCCTCGTCCTGGTAGAATGCGGCAGCATCGGACACGCTGCGATGAAGATCTGCGAACGCTCCTGGAGAGCTCCGAATTTGGGTAAGCAACATGTAATTAACACTCACATGCTTACTTTGCATGAAAAATGCCTTACCCGCTGCTATTTTCTTCAACGCCTCGATTTCTTGGAGGGCCTTGTAGGCTTCGGCCTCAGCGGCTTTGGCACTCTCAAGAGCCGTTGCAAGCTCAGACTCTCGAGTCTTTGAGTCACGCTCCAGGCTCTCATGTTTTTTCACGAGATCCTGGAGCTCTTGCTGTACCTCCGCCACCCGCGCCTCTTGCTTCTCTCGCTCGGTGCGCTCCGCGGCCGCATTGCGTTCGGCCGCGGCCACCACCTCCTTCAGGGTCGCCACCTCGTTAGTTGCCCCTGCAATACCACGTTATCCTTGTCATTCTTCTTGCAACCAAAATCCTTTTCTGTAAGGTACAATTTTAATAAGGTGTTACTCGCCTTCCTTGTCCTCGAGCTGCTTCTTGGCACGGTCGAGCTCGTTCTCGGACCGCTCGAGGCTCTGTTTCACAGCATTGACCTCCGCAGTCAATGCGGCAGAGGTCAGCAGCGCAGCCTGCAATCCCATATTGACATATTTTTTATGACTCCTGCGTATATCTTTTAAGATCCTCAGTCCGGCTTTTCTTTCCGAACACCGAACCGAGCATCAGGGGCTACTGTCTATGCGGCACTATTTTACATATATCAACGTTCTTACCTCAAAGCCTGTTAGAAGGCTGCTGCAGGCTTCGGTCAGCCTGCTCTTGGCGAGCTGAACCTTTTGAATCACCGCACTCATAACGGTGCGGTGTTCCTGTTCAATGGAGGCGCCATTGAGCGCCTCCAACAAGCTATCCGGCGCTTCCGGTTGGACGGAGGCTGCCGGCGTCACGGTCTTGCCCTTCTTACGAAGGGGCCGCCCACCGGACTCCGGAGCCACTATGGGTTCCGAGGCTGAGTCCAGTGCAAAGTCCGGGAGGTTGTCCTGCGACACCTCCGGGGCCTCCTCCTCCTGGTGGGTCCCATCCCGGGATCCCACCTCGGCATCATCCGCATCACAGGGGGTGGAGGCGGGCGGAAGAGAATCCATATCCGACGCCCCCAAGGACCCGCTCGATGAAGCGGGAAGATCATCCTTGGGCGGACTGCAGGGTTGTATGCGGCATTAGAAAGACATTACGTGGTGAAAAGAAAAAACCATGAAGTTATTCGGGAGTCCAGATACTTAAGATCTTGCCAGGGGCTTGGCCCTTGGAGGCCAGTCCTCGTCGTCGTCACTGGCGTTGGCAGAGCAGTCCGGGGAAAGAGTTTTTCCCTTCTTGGACCCTTCGGCCTCCCTTGTTGGGGAGGCCTTCCTTTTCCTCCCTCCCCCCGCTGGTGGAGAGGCTTTCTTCTTCTCCTCCTCACCTTTGTGAGAGGAGTCTGCCTCGGAGTCATCATCCGATAGCACCTGAAAACGGGAACTCTTCCGAGTGCCCGTGGCCTTCTTCTTGGCCTTCTTCTCCGGCACCACGTGGGGTGCCGGAGCCAGCAACCCCGTTAGGCGGGCGTCCGCTGGGTCCTCTGGCAATGGGGCCGGACAGATAGTCTGTTCAGCCTTTGTCAGCCAGTCTTGTCAAAGGAAAGGGAGTTTAGATCCCGCATAGAGTCAAACTATGGAAAACAAGCGTCCCGTAAAGGACAAAATCGCTTACCTCGTCAGCCGGACGTTGCAAGATGAACCCGCGATCTTTGGTAGCGGATGCGGGAGCCTCGGCGCCCTTGAACAACACTTTCCAGACATCTTCGTACGTAGTGTCGAAGAGCCCGCTCAAAGTCTAGTGCTGCGCCGGATCGAACTCCCACATGTTGAAGCCCCGTCGTTGGCACGGGAGGATCCGGCGGATGAGCATGACCTGGACTACGTTGACAAGCTTGAGCTTCTTGTCCACTAGCTTTTGGACGCAGGCTTGGAGTCCGGTCAGCTCCTCCTAATCACCCCATGTCCAGCCGCTCTCTTTCCAGGAGGTGAGCCGTGTGGGGATGCCAGATCTGAATTCGGGGGCCGCTGCCCATTCGGGGTCACGCTGCTCGGTGATGTAGAACCACCCCGATTGCCACCCCTTGATGGTTTCCACGAAAGCACCCTCAAGCCAAGTAACGTTGGACATCCTGCCCACCATGGCGCCTCCGCACTCCGCTTGGCTGCCCTTCACAACCTTCGGCTTGACACTGAAGGTCTTGAGCCACAAGCCGAAGTGGGGCTGGATGCAGAGGAAGGCCTCACACACAACGATAAACGCCGAGATGTTGAGAATGAAATTCGGGGCCAGATCATGGAAATCCAGGCCGTAGTAGAACATGAGACCCCGGACAAAGGGATGGAGTGGGAAGCCCAGTCCGCGGAGGAAATGGGTAAGGAATACTACCCTCTCATGGGGCCTGGGGGTGGGGATGAGCTCTCCCTCGTCGGGGAGCCGATGCGTGATGTTGCTGGATAAATATCCGGCGTTGCGCAGCTTCTGGATGTGCCCCTCCGTGACGGAGGAGGCCATCCACTTGCCTCCCGCTTCGGACATAGTTGGAGAAGGTTGAGGTGAGATGTGCGGACTTGGGCGCTGGAGCTCGAGTTGACGGAGATGGATAAGCCAAGGAGGAAGAAGACGCAGGTAAAAGGGTTGGATTTTTATCCCCTTATATGGGCGGACGGAAACATGCATCCCCACCAGCCAGATAAAACTCTCTTATCCCCCAAGCGCCGCAATCAATGGCGCGGTTGGGTTACCCACGTCCGTATTGATGGGAATCCCGGAATAAGGGGAACACGATCTCTGCTTCGACAAGACGTGCCAAGGAAACCGCTTCGCTAAACGCGTTGAGGTGGTACAATAAAGACGATTCGAGTAAAGGCTTGGTAGTGGTGTGACGTCACGCCACAAAATACGTCAGCAGATTGAACTTGTGTAAATGTTATTCTCTCTACGGTGGTATGTTGAATTTATTTTGCAGAGCTGGACACTATCCTGGTGTTCACAATCTTCTATAACTTATTCGGAGGAGGAACCTGCCTTGCAATGCCGAAGACAATATGCGCGCCGGACTCGTCGTCATTGAAGCCTGGTTCAGGGGCTACTGAGGGAGTCCTGGACTAGGGGGTGTCCGGATAGCTAAACTATCATCATCGGTCGGACTCCAAGACATGAAGATACAAGATTGAAGACTTCGTCCCGTGTCTGGATGGGACTTTCCTTGGCGTGGAAGGCAAGCTTGGCGATACAGATATGTAGATCTCCTACCATTGTAACCGACTCTGTGTAACCCTAGCCCTCTCCGGTGTCTATATAAACCGGATGGCTTTAGTTCGTAGGCCGAACAACAATCATACCATAGGCTAGCTTCTAGGGTTTAGCCTCCTTGATCTCGTGGTAGATCTACTCTTGTAACACACATCATCAATATTAATCAAGCAGGACGTAGGGTTTTACCTCCATCAAGAGGGCCCGAACCTGGGTAAAACATCGTGTCCCTTGTCTCCTGTTACCATACGCCTAGACGCACAGTTCGGGACCCCCTACCCGAGATCCGCCGGTTTTGACACCGACAATGCCCCTGGCCGCCAGGTCAGGTTTGGAAACCTAAACTACACTACCGACATCCGTGGAGGCTTGATCTCCGACGGGTTCGGGCCTGTGTCAGGAACGCCGAACAATCACGACGAGCATGACCTAGATCTGCAGTCGGACAGTATTCGGAACGCCGCACCCGCCAACGCTCCGGACTTGGTTCCAGAGCAGGCCGTGCCTTCCGAGGACGGATGGATGGACCCCGCCCCGAAGGCCGCACACTCCTTGACTTTGGAGCCGAACACAGACTCCTCTCCTCAGGAAATCTGTACCTCCGGACCCCCGGACTCATCTCCGGTAGTGTGTTCCGGACCGTGCGCATCCGTGCCCATCGAATCTAATTGGGCTCCAGTCATGGAGTTCGCCGTCGCGGATATCTTCCAGCACTCACCCTTCGGAGACATGCTGGAATCAGTAAGGTCTCTCTCTTTGTCAGGAGACTCCTGGCCGAACTATGTCCGGCCCGTGTGGGATATGGAGGATGAAGAAAGCCGCGACCCACCCGCCACCCACTTTATAGCCACTATTGATGACCTAACAAACATGCTTGACATCACCCCCAATAACATTGACGGTATGGACGTTGATGCAGGGGAAGATCCAGAACCACCGCCCACGCGGCGCTGGACTGCCACTTCATCATACGACGTCTACATGGTGGACACCCCTAAAGAGGACAATAGTGACAAAAAAGGACACAGCGGAGGATAAACCCCCCAGGAAAAAACAAAAACGACGGCGTAAGTGCCGCCTTAGGTCCAGTCACAGCAAAAATAGCGACAACAAACCAAAACAAGATGACACTCCAGTTGATTTCGAAGGCAACAACGACCATGGGGACCCAGGGATGGAGCAGGATAAGCCAGGTCAGGCCGAACATAGCCCAGAGCAGACGACCAATCAAAATTTAGAGGGCCGAGCTCATCATGCTACCCCCAAAGAAGATAACAGCCCGGTTGACGATGCGTTCATCATCCCGGAAGAACATTCAAAGCAAGACAAACTCCGCAGAAAATTCCTGGCCACAGCGCGGAGCCTGAAGAAGCAGAAGCAAAGACTTAAGGCTGCGCAGGATACGCTCAACCGACGATGGAGTAAGGTGCTGGACACCAAAGGAAAACATGGCGATAATCGCCACACAAAGAGCTACCCAAAGCGCAAACTGCTACCCGAATTCGACAATGAAGCCGCAACACCCGTTCGGCCCAAAAACAATACGGCTACCCAGCCGGACCAACCACCCCATGGCCGCGATAGAGCAGCCACTGATGCCGTACGTGATTTATGAGAGCTCCTAGACAAAAAGGCCAGTCGGCCATGTCCATCTATGGGTCCAGAGGAGAGGCTCCGACGCGGGATTATGGTCACCACAACGATCATGCCGATCGAATACCAGTCCGGAATCACCACCAGGAGCAACAACAGCCGGCAGCAGGCCGCAACACGGCCAGATACAAAGGGGCTGCACACCCCCTGTGCTTCACGGATGAGGTGCTGGATCATGAATTTCCACAAGGATTCAAACCCATGAATATAGAGTCATACGACGGAACGACAGGCCCCGGGGTCTGGATTGAAGATTTTATCCTTCACATACACAGGGCTCGTGGGGCCGACCTCCATGCCATCAAATACCTCCCCCTCAAGTTAAAAGGACCAGCTCGTCATTGGCTGAAAAGCCTCCCCGAAAACTCCATTGGAAGTTGGGAGGAACTTGAGGATGCTTTCAGGGCCAACTTTCAAGGGACCTATGTCCGGCCTCCAGATGCAGACGATTTAAGTCACATAATACATCATCCTAGAGAGTCAGCCCGCAAACTTTGGAACGGATTCCACACTAAGAAGAATCAAATTGTCGACTGTCCGGACGCCGAAGCCTTAGCGGCCTTCAAACAAGTATCCAAGACAAGTGGCTTGCCAGACACCTCGGCCAAGAAAAGCTGAGAACGATGGCAGCCTTAACAACCCTCATGACCCGATTTTGTGCGGGCGAGGACAGCTGGTTGGCCCGTAAAGGCACCAGTGACCCAGGCACATCCGAAATCCGAGATGGCAACGGGAAGCCACGGCACACCAAGAACAAACGTCGGAATAACAACAGTCCGGACAACACAACGGTCAATGCCGAATTCAGGTGCTCTCGACCCGATCAAGGAAAAAAGCCACTTAACGACAGTAAAAAGGAACCATCCGGCCTGAACAAAGTCCTAGACAGATTGTGCCAAATCCATGGCACTTCCGACAAACCTGCGAATCATACCCACAGAGAATGTTGGGTCTTCAAGCAGGCCGACATGTTAAACGCCGAACACAAGCGAAGGGAAACACCAAGCGAAGACGAGGATGAGCCTCGCCAGCCGAACACCAGGGGCCAGAAACAATTCCCACTGGAAGTCAAAGCGGTAAACATGGTACACGCAACTCACGCAGAGTTCGTAGCCCCCCAATTTAATCCCTGGGCGACTTGCCCGATCACTTTTGATCACAGGGACCACCCGGCCAGTATCCGGCACGGAGGATCGGCTACCTTGGTGCTCGACCCAATAATCGATGGATAACATCTCACTCGCGTCCTAATGGACGGAGGCAGTAGTCTTAATTTGATATATCAAGACACCATCCGCAGGATGGGGATAGACCCATCCAGAATAAATCAAAATAATGCACCTTCAATGGAGTAATTCCAGGCGTTGTTGCCCATTGTTGGGGATCCCTCGTGTTAGAAGTAACATTCGGTTCTCCCGACAACTTCAGACGCGAGAACTTACTCTTCAACATCGCTCCCTTTAGCAGCGATTATCCTACATTGCTTGGAAGACCGGCCTTCGCTTGCTTTAACGCAATACCGAACTATGCCTACCTTAAACTCAAGATGCCCGGTCCGCGCGGCGTCATCACGGTTAGTGGAAACAAAGAATGGTATGCGGCAGTTCCTGCTGCCGGACTCTAGGCGGCCTCTCCCACCGGAATGCATGACCGGTCGTTAAGACCACGAACACGGTTAGACGAGTCCAATACACCATCTTTCACAATGGTTTGGATAAACCTGAGCCAGGGGCTGTACATGTGTCCCCATAGATACTACGAGGGGTTGAAAACATTTAACACAAGCCCACAATCCGGCTTGCCTCGTTAACAGGCTGGATCTCAAACACTTCTCGAGCATAACTAACTTTTTGCACGTTTTTCCTTTTCACAGACACTACAAGTGCGACACCCTTCCAGGATACGGCACAACGGAGACACATGCGCAGATGTGCAGCAGGGCCCCGCCCACAGGTTTCTCTTTAGATTAAGCCCCTGCGTAAACCTTCTTTACTGTCTCTTGTTGCTCAACGTCCCATGGGTATTTCATACACCTGTACGGGACACTGGCGTTTTAGGCTTTTTTGCCACAACAGATCAATGCGCGTACCTAGAATCACAGGGTCAAGGGCACTGTTTAGCCCAATATATTTTATAAAGTTCGAATACCTTCGGGAGTGTTCGGCGTCACGAGTTTGGCCTTATATGCATCAGCTCCGAATCATGTCTTTGGTCAACTATTGGGTTAGCCCAGCTCCTGGGTTTGCTGCCTTACGTTCCGTTCTACCGGCTAAGGCGGCCAAAGGAGAACTATTGGGATTGTGCCCTGGTTATTCCGGATGAGCACCTCAGTAGAGAAAGCCGAAAACTGACTGTCATGATATAGCGAGAGACTGGTCAACCACTCGAGGACTTATCAGAATCTATAGGATTCCTCCGCATTAACGAAGGACCTGTCTACCGGTTAAGTACGCGCACCATATCCGGATGCACGTGGAAGTACCAGGGGCTATATAGTAGCCCCATCTTTCAACTCCTATGGCTAAGCGAAAGTGCTACAACTATATAGTCCGGTTGCCTGGTTCGATGTGCGATCACCTCCTTAATGGACCAAGACGTTGGATCAAGTGTGTTTCTGCCTATCTTCTCAAACACCCCCACATTACGCGTGGGGGCTAAAGCCAACGACTGCTAACTTTCATGCTATATGAATACATAAACAACCATACATGAAACATTATAATACTTTCAGGAAAAAGTATAAAACACAGCCTCCACAATTAAACACATAATTGTTCATAACTAATAAGTTCATCATTAAAACATGGCATTCTTCGAACACTGAGACTCTATTCTACGGGCACCTTCTATGACCTGCTCAAAGTAGTGCTCAGCTGGGTCTTGGCTTCCGGCCGGACCCCGGGTTGCAATGCGGGTGGCCTCCATATCCGCCCAGTATGTATTCACGCGGGCAAAAGCCATCCACGCACCCTCTATGCACGCCGATCTCTTCATGGCATCAATCTGCGCTCTGGCGCCAAATAATCGTTGCACCAAACCAAAGTAACTGTCCGGCTTCGGCTCTTTCGGCAACAGATGGTCTATTACAGACCTCATTGCAAGGTCGGACAACCTATGGAGCTCGGCTATGGCGGCCATCTTCTCACTCAAGGGCAAGGAGCGCGCTGGAGCATTAAATTGCGACCAGAACAGTTTCTCCATTTTGTTATCCTCATGATCCTCGAATAACTTGGTTGCATCAGCCGCACTCTTTGCCAAGTCCGCATACTCATCTGCGGTGCTCCATAGCTTATCCAACGGCGCATACTTTGGATCTAAAAACTTCATCCGCAACACATAAGGACTTCCGGCCGTGATTTCTCTGGCTTGTCGAAGTTCCTCCCGTGCATCTCTAATCTGAGAACGCATCTCTTTAGCCGAATCCATCGCCTTCTTCAGGTCGGACACCTTTGTTTGATTCTCCTTTTCGAGAACCTCATACCAGCCGGCGGCGTCCCTCAGCTCCATAGCCATCTCGGCTATCTTCTCCTTGCTTCAGAGACGAGTGGCCTGTTCGGCTCTTAATTCTTCAACTACCTTTAGAGCAGCGCATTGCTAATCCGGGCTTGTTCCTTGGCTGGAGCAAGCTCCGCCCTCAGGGCCTCAACGGCAGCAGCTCCACCTGCAACTACATAAAACCACATTAGTATTTCAAAACCTTATTGCAAAAGTAGATGTGGATATAGGAAAGCATACTCTACGACTCCTCGAATCGCTTGTTCACAAGCGTGACGTCGGCCTCCACAACGTCAATCTGCCACCTCAATTCGGCGCATTTAGCGGCCTAGTCTATGGCCGAACCCTTAGCAACCTGCACATCAATACAAGTGCGGTTATTATCTAGGAGTATGATCCTCCGTTTGCCGCCATGGGCTGGCATCCGCAGTCTCAGGGGCTACTATCTATACAGAGCGCATGTATCACGTGCGGTTCAACTAAAACTCGTGGCTTACCTCAAAGCCTTTGAGCAGGCTCCTAAAAGCTTCGTTTAAACCGCCTGTGGCGGAGGAGATTTTCTCCAACACAGTACCCATTAGGGTACGATGACCCTCCAAGAGATAGCTGATTCCAGGAGGCCCGTCAGCATGTTGGCCGGACTCCGGACTCTCCCGGATCCTTTTCGTTGTCCGCCATGGGAGCCGAACGCGCTGGGCTCGGGGCGGCCGAATTGTTAGCTTTCGGCCCCATTGGATCCAGACTCCTCCGTGACGATACCTCTGGGTCGCCTGCCCCACGGGGCAGAGAGGCTAGTGGGGTTTCACTCTCCATCATCTCCGGAAGAAGATCCCCCGAGGACGAACCCTGTTGAGACGAACTGCTAGCTGGACTACAAAAACAGGTCCCGGTTATTACTCTCCGAGGAAGAAGCAATAAGATCCTTGCTTAATTAATATTACAGCTCGATGGAGGGCTGGGCCGTTGGCGGGCGCTGTACAGCGAGGGCTCCCTTCGAGGCAGGGTCCTTTGGCGAAATTCTTTTCCCTTGTTTAGGCGCCCCGTCTCCAAATCTTCGGAGGCGGCCCTCTTCTTCCTGCGGGGGGAGGAAACCTCAGAGTCGCCTCCCCGATTCTCCTCCTCTGTGGAGGTGCTGCTTCCCCCGGTTCGGATGCGCAGTGTGTGAGGCCTACTCTTGGCCTCCCCGCTCTCCCCTTCAGCTTTCTCTGGTGGCACCCGACTAAGTGTCCGTTCGAGAATCCTGGCCATTGCCGGGCCGGGCGAACCTTCGGGAAGGGGGACCGGACACCTGATCCTCTCCGCCTTTCTAAGCCAATCCTGGTTGCGGATAGTGTTTAGAACAATGCTATGACAAATATAAGCGAGGTGTTCGGTTATGGGGTTACTTACTTGGGTATCGAGACGATTGTAGCTCAGGGCCGCATCATCGGTGGTGTCCGGACACTTCATTCGTGGTCCGAAGAACGACTTATACATCCCTTCGGGCGTCATGCCGAAGAAGTGTTGAATGGTCCGCAGACCTTCTGGATTGAATTCCCACATCCGGAGAGGCCGACGTTTGCACCGCAGGATCCGCCGCACTAGCATTACTTGGATTATTTTGACGAGACTAATGTCCCTCTCGAGGAGCTCCCGAATGCGGCTTTGTAGCATTGGTACATCATTCGTAGGCCCCCAGTTTAGTCCCATGTTGGCCCACGATGCCAGTTGAGGTGGAGGGCCCGAGCGGAAGGCGGGCGCGACCACCCACTTTGAGCCTCGGGGAGCTGTGACATAGAACCACCTCCATTGCCTAAATTAGATACCTCCGAGAAGGAGCCTTCGGGCCACGTGGCATCAACGTTCCTGCTTATTATGGCACCTCTGCACTCTGCGTGTCGCTCCTCAATTATCTTCGGCTTCACATCGAAAGTCTTGAGCCATAAGCCAAAGTGGGGGGCAATGTGAAGGAAGGCTTCACACACAATGATAAATGATGAGATGTGGAGGATGGAATCCGGAGCTAGATCGTGGAAATCTAGCCCGTAGTAGTGCATGAGCCCCCTCACGAAGGGATCAAGAGTGAGACCTAAGCCCCGGAGGAAGTGGAAGACAAATACGACGCTCTCGTTGGTCTCGGGAGTGGGGATAACCTGTTCGGGAGCAGGAAGCCTGTGCTTGACATCGGCGGTCAAATACCCAGCCTCCCTGAGCTTCGCGATATCCTCCTCTATGACGGAGGAGGCCATCCATCGGCCTTGATGGTCAGATCCGGACATGATTGAAGATCCGGGGTGCTTAAGCTCGGGCTTTGGGTGTTTGAACTCAGGGCGCGAGATGTGCGAGCGTGGAGATAGAGGGATAGGCCTCGGCTCTCTTATAAAGGGGGAGAATATCAAGCGTCCGTGAACATGGTCGTTCGGGACTTGCCTAAAAACACGGGGTCATGACAACAGGCACGGTTGGATTACCCATACCCGTGTTGATGAGAATCCCGTAATAAGGGGAGACACGATCTCTGCTCTGACAGGACGTGCCAAGGAAACCGCCTCGTGGTGTGTGCAGTAGCAAGATGTAGGAACGGTTCGAATAAAAGCTGGACCGTGGCGTGATGTCATTTTTCAAAGAATTGTCAGCAGATTGAATTCGTGGATTATTATTATTCTCTCTACGGTGGTATATGGAATGTTATCTTGCAGAGCCGGACACGGTCCTTGTGTTCGGAATTTATCTTGGAGTATTCGGAGATGGAACCCGCGTCGCAATGCCGAAGACAATCTACGCGCCGGACTCATCATCATTGAAGCCTGGTTCAGGGGCTACTGAGGGAGTCCTGGATAAGGGGGTATCCGGACAGCCGGACTATATACTTTGGCCGGACTGTTGGACTATGGAGATACAAGATAGAAGACTTCGTCCCATGTCCGGATGGGACTCTCCTTGGCGTGGAAGACAAGCTTGGCGATCCGGATGTAGATCTCCTCCTCTGTAAACCGCCTCTGTGTAACCCTAGCCCCCTCCGGTTTCTATATAAACCGGAGTGTTTAGTCCGTAAGACTCATCATCATCATCATCATCATCATCATCATCATCATCATCATCATCATCATCATCATCATCATCATCATCATCATCAACAAGAATCATACCATAGGCTAGCTTCTAGGGTTTTAGCATCTCTGATCTCGTGGTAGATCAACTCTTGTAATACTCATATCATCAAGATCAATCAAGTAGGAAGTAGGGTATTACCTCCATCGAGAGGGCCCGAACCTGGGTAAAACATCGTGTCCCCAGTCTCCTGTTACCATTGGCCTTAGACACATAGTTTGGGACCCCCTACCCGAGATCCGCCGGTTTTGACACCGACAGCAGCGACGACAAGGTGGAGCAAGGGCGTCGGGTGGCGACGGCGACGAGGAGGAGTGGGGGACAGGGGCGTCGGTGGCGGCGGCGACGACAACGGAGAGCAGCCTGACGGCATCGATGGCAGTGGCGATGGCAAGGTGGAGCAGGGCGTCGGGCGATGATGGCGACGAGGAGGAGCAGGGGGCGTTAGGGAGAAGAAGTGGTGGATTTCGTCGAAACTACTAAGTGTTGCTTATATACCCAGGGCATTGGTACCGGTTCGTGGCACGAACCCGTACCAATGCCCCCCTTTGATACCGGTTGGTGCAACCAACCGGTACCAAAGGCCTCGTGCTGCCCGTGGCCTAACCTTTAGTCCCACCTCGCCAGTTAAGAGGGGCACAGTAGTTTATAAGCCCCACTGCCGCACCCCTCTCGAGCTCCTCTCCATTGCAGGCGTACGGGCCTAATCTGACACTGCTATGCCTGATGGGCCTACTAGGCCTCTACGGGCCTGAAACCTGGCCCATGGTTGGGTTTGTAGTCGTATTCAGGCCACGGTGGCCCAGTAGGTGGCATTTTTTTATTTTTTTTCCAGTTTTTTTTGTTTTTTGCATTATTTATTTTCTTTTGTTTTTTGCTTATTTTTAGTTCTTTTTGCTTTTAGGTAATAAAAATTATAAACTTTCTGTTAGTGCCATTTGTTTTCCAATTTGAATAGTTTAAATTTGAATTTTTTGAAACTTGTGTGAATCACTAGTTTTTTAATAACTTTACTATAAAAATAGATTTTTGAGTCATTCTTTTTCCCGCTATTTAATATTAGTATATTTTATCATTATATTCAATTTTTTTTTGTTATTTTAGTTTCTAACACAAAAATTCTTTATGATAATTCTTTTTGCATAAATTTTATATAATTTTAGTTTCAATAATACTAGAGGTTTATAAAAGTTTTTTTTGTTGATTCCTTTTGCTATTGGAGTTTTATAAAAGCTTTTTAGTTGATTCTTTTTGCTATTGAAGGATATTATAGTTTTGTTTTAGTTGATTATAACAGAATATTTTAATTGATTATTTTTAGTTCATTATTTTTGCTATTAGTTTATTCTTTTTGCTATTAGTTCAGTATTTGAGCTAAATGACCCTGAAGTTGAAAAGCACTACAAATGAACTCTGAAAAGGTTGAAAGTTGGCATGGTATCATCATTTCACCCACATAGCATGTGCTAAAAAGTTGAGAGGGTTGTAGCAAAAACTGAATGCACTTCGTGTGCAAAATGGACAATCTCTTTCGAAGTATCAGGGTTTCGGACTGAAACTCATCTGTTACAAAGGGATTCCATTTTTTTAAACTTATTTGAACTCCAGACTTTGTGTGTGTTCAAAATGCACCATTCAAAGCCACATCATCAATTTTCAACCCTCTCTGACTTCATTTGGTATTTTTCATGCCTGTACTGATTTGTTTTGAGCTAAATGACCTTTAAATTGAAAAGCACTACAAATGAACTCTGAAAAGGTTGAAAGTTGGCATGGTATCATCATTTCACCCACATAGCATGTGCTAAAAAGTTGAGGGTTACGAAAACTGGATGCACTTTGTGTACAAAACAGACAATCTCTTTGGAAGTATCAGGGTTTCGGACGGAAACTCATATGTTACAAAGGGATTTCATTTGTTCACTTGTAACTGCAGTGATATTCTAGATCAAATGCATCATCATAATAGTTGTTGATAGAAAGTCTTCACTTTTTCTTTGCCTATGTCCTTTGCTTATTGCACCGTAACCATGGATAATCTTCATCGTTTAACAGGGTGCTTGGGTCAGCCTTGACTTTGAAGGGAGGGATTTCATGAAACTTTTCATAATCTTCAGACATGTCTGTCTTGCCCTCCAATCCCACAATGTCTCTTTTTCCTGAAAGAACTATGTGGCGCTTTTGGCTCATCGTATGATGTATCCGCTTCCTTATCTTTTGTTTTTCTTGGTCTGGTAGACATGTCCTTCACATAGAAAACCTGCGCCACATCATTGGCTAGGACGAATGGTTTGTCTATGTACCCCAGATTGTTCAGATCCAGTGTTGTCATTCCGTACTGTGGTTCTACCTGTACACCGCCTCCTGACAGATTGACCTATTTGCACTTAAATAAAGGGACCTTGATATCATATCCATAGTCAAGTTCCCATATGTCCACTATGTAACCATAATATGTGTCCTTTCCCCTCTTGGTTGCTGCATCAAAGGGGACACCACTATTTTGGTTGGTGCTCTTTTGATCTTGAGTGATCGTGTAAAATGTATTCCCATTTATCTCGTACCATTTGTAAGTCATTACAGTCGAAGATGGTTCCCTCGCCAATGAGTACAGGTCATCAGAAACAGTGTTGTCACACCTGAGATGTGTTTGGAACCAACTGCCGAAACTCCTGATGTGTTCACATGTAATCCAATCATCACACTAGTCCGGGTGTTTGGAGCGCAGAATGTTCTTGTGTTTATCGACATACGGGGTCACCAAGGTAGAATTCTGTAGAACCATGTAGTGTGCTTGAGACCAAGAATGCCCGTCCCTACATATTATTGAGTCCCCTCCTAGCATGCCTTTTCCACCTAGTCTCCCCTCATACTGCGATTGAGGGAGACCTATCTTCTTAAGGTCAGGAATGAAGTCAACACAAAACCCAATGACATCCTCTGTTTGATGGCCCATGGAGATGCTTCCTTCTAGCCTAGTGCGGTTACGGACATATTTAGTTAGGACTCCCATGAACCTCTCAAAGGGGAACATATTGTGTAGAAATACAGGGCCCAGAACGACAATCTCGTCGACTAGATGAACTAGGACATGCGTCATGATATTGAAGAAGGATGGTGGGAACACCAGCTCAAAACTGACAAGACATTGCGCCACATCACTCCTTAACCTTGGTAGGATTTCTGGATCGATCACCTTCTGAGAGATTGCATTGAGGAATGAACATATCTTCACAATGGCTAATCGAACATTTTCCGGTAGAAGCCCCCTCAATGCAACCGGAAGCAGTTCGAGAAAATTATGCACGCCCTTAATGTACTCGGAGGTGTGTCTGTCACCGTACATCCATTGCTGGTTCATCTACGTGCATTATATATAATTAAGTGTGTCAAAAACCATTACAGAACATCATGAATAGATAATTAGTGACCAAATTAATAGAAGTTCATCATCACATTAAAACCAAAGTACATACATAGTTCTCATTGAACAACATATAGCTCTCCAGAGCATCTAATTAATTAAACCATACATTGAAACTATGTAAAACATTTCAATGCAAAAAGAAATGCGATCATAATCGCAATCAAGGTAACAATTGACCCAACGGCATAATGATTCCAAGCCTCAGTATGAATGGCATATTTTCTAATCTTTCTAATCTTCAAGCGCATTGCATCCATCTTGATCTTGTGATCATCGACGATATCCGCAACATGCAACTCCAATATCATCTTCTCCTCCTCAATTTTTTTTAATTTTTTTCCTTCAAGAAATTGTTTTCTTCTTCAACTAAATGTAACCTCTCGACAATAGGGTCGGTTGGAATTTCTGGTTCACATACCTCCTAGATAAATAAAATATATGTCACATCGGTCAGCATAATTGTCATAAACAATAAATGAACCAAATAGTTATAAAAGATAGTATATACCACATCCGGATCATAGACAGGACGAGGGCCGACGGGGGAGGATACCAAAACCATCGCACTATATAATAAGAAACAATAATGAAAGTAAGAAAATTGTACAAGTATCTATCTAAACATACAATTAAGAATTTTTTTCCTTTCAGAAAGAAGATAAGAACAAGAGGCTCACCACGGTGGTGCCGGGGACAAGATCGGCGCGGGCGATCGATGGCGGTGAAGACGGGTTGGGGCGTGACGGACCGCTAAACCTAGACAAATATTGAGGAAAATGGACCTTGGAGATCGAGCTGGGAGAGGATAAAGCTTAAGTACTGTGGCTCGGGAATTCCATCGAACACCTCATGTGCATAGGAGGTGAGCTAGAGCACCACAAAGCCCTCCCCTTGCCGGCCAGAAAAAACAGAGTAGTGTGGAGTGCTCTGCTCGCTGGCGCGGGTGTAAATATATGCACATCATTGGTCCCGGTTCGTGGCTTGAACCGGGAATAAAGGACACCCTTTGGTCCCGGTTCAAGCCACCAACCGGGACCAATGGTGGTGGGCCAGGAGCGAGGCCCATTGGTCCCGGTTCATCCCACCAACCGGGAACAAAGGGGCCAGACGAACCGGGCCAATGCCCCCACGAGGCCCGGCAGGCCCCCTGGCCTCACGAACCGGGACCAATGCCCCTATCAGTCCCGGTTCGTGACTGAACCGGAACTAGTGGGCTTATCTGGCCTGAACGAAAGGCCCTGGTTTCTACTAGTGATTACATCCTCAGCAATGCCAGCAAGCAATGAACCATGACAAAGCAACCTGGACGACACATGACACAATGACACAAAAGTGCTAGCTGCAACAATGACTAGCATTGCCTTAAAAGGTGGTATTACATCCTCAGCAATGCCATCAAGCAATGAACCATGACAAAGCAACCTGGACGACACATGACACAATGACACAAAAGTGTCAGCTGCAACAATTACTCGCCTTGCCCGAGAAGGTGGCGTTACATCCTCACCAATGCAAGCAAGCCGTGAAACCACGACAAAGCAACCTAGACGGCACATGACACAACGGCACAAAAGTGCCAGTTGCAACAATTACTAGCCTTGCCCGAGAAGGTTGATACGTCCATTTTGCATCATGCTTTTATATCGATATTTATTGCATTATGGGCTGTTATTACATGTTATGTCACAATACTTATGCCTATTCTCTCTTATTTTACAAGGTTTACATGAAGAGGGAGAATGCAGGCAGCTGGAATAATGGGCTGGAAAAGGAGAAAATATTAGAGACCTATTCTGCACAACTCCAAAAGTCCTGAAACTCCACGGAAGTTATTTCTGGGTTCAATAAAAAATACTGAGTGAAGAAATTACCAGAGGGGGCCCACACCCTGGCCACGAGGGTGGGGGCGCACCCTACCACCTGGGCTGCCTTTTGGGCCACTTGGCAGGCCTCCGGTGCCCATCTTTTGCTATATGAAGTCTTTCGCCCTGGAAAAAAATCATAAGCAAGCTTTCGGGACGAAACACCGTCGCCATGAGGCAGAATCTTGGCGAAACCAATCTAGGGCTCCGGCGGAGCTGTTCTGCAGGGGAAACATCCCTCCCGGAGGGGGAAATCATCATCATCATCATCACCATCGATCCTCTCATAGGGAGGGGGTCAATCTCCATCAACATCTTCACCAGCACCATCTCCTCTCAAATCCTAGTTCATCTCTTGTATCCAATCTTTGTCCCAAAACCTCAGATTGGTACCTGTGGGTTGCTAGTAGTGTTGAATACTCCTTGTAGTTGATGCTAGTTGGTTTATTCGGTGGAAGATCATATGTTCAGATCCTTAATGCATATTAATACCCCTCTGATTATGAACATGAATATGTTTTGTGAGTAGTTACGTTTGTTCCTGAGGACATGGGAGAAGTCTCGCTATAAGTAGTCATGTGAATTTGGTATTCGTTCAATATTTTGATGAGATGTATGTTGTCTCTCCTCTAGTGGTGTTATGTGAACGTCGACACTTTACCATTGTTTGGGCCTAGAGGAAGGCATTGGGAAGTAATAAGTAGATGATGGGTTGCTAGAGTGACAGAAGCTTAAACCGTAGTTTATGCGTTGCTTCGTAAGGGGCTAATTTGGATCCATATGTTTCATGCTATGGTTAGGTTTACCTTAATACTTCTTTTGTAGTTGCGGATGCTTGCAATAGGGGATAATCATAACTGGGATGCTTGTCCAAGAAAGGGCAGTACCCAAGCACCAGTCCACCCACATACCAAATTATCAAAGTAACGAAAGCAAATCATATGAGCGTGATGAAAACTAGCTTGACAATAATTCCCATGTGTCCTCGGGAGCGCTTTTCTCCATATAAGAACTTGTCTAGGCTTGTCCTTTGCTACAAAAAGGATTGGGCCATCTTGCTTCACTTTATTTACGTTCATTACTTGTTACCCGTTACAAATTACCTTATCACAAAACTATCTGTTACCGATAATTTCAGTGCTTGCAGAGAATACCTTACTGAAAATCGCTTGTTATTTCCTTTTGTTCCTCGTTGGGTTCGACACTCTTACTTATCGAGAGGACTACGATAGATTCCCTACTCTTGTGGGTCATCAAGACTCTTTTCTGCGCTGTTGCTGGGGAGTGAAGCGCCTTTGGTAAGGAAAAAATTATATAGTGTGCTGAAATTTACTGTCACTTGTTACTATGGAAAATAATCCTTTGAGGGGCTTGTTTAGGGTATCTTCACCCCGACAAGTAGAGCAAAGAGTTGCTCCTCAACCTACTGAACCTACTGAAAATGTTTACTTTGAAATTCCTTCGGGTATGGTAGAGAAACTGCTAGCTAATCCTTTTACATGAGATGGAACATTACATCCCGATTTGCACCTAATCTATGTGGATGAAGTTTGTGGATTATTTAAGCTTGCAGGTATGCCCGAGGATTTATCAATAAGAAGGTCTTCCCTTTATCTTTGAAGGGAAAAGCATTGACATGGTTTAGGCTATGTGATGATATGCGATCATGGAACTACAACCGATTGAAATTGGAATTTCATCAGAAGTTTTATCCTATGCATCTTGTTCATCATGATCATAATTATATATATAATTTTTGGCCTCGTGAAGAAGAAAGCATTGCTCAAGCTTGGGGGAGGGTTAAGTCAATTATATCCATGCCCCAATCATGAGCTCTCAAGAGAAATTATTATTCAAAAAATTTATGCTTGGCTTTCTCTCAATAATCGCTCCATGCTTGATACTTCTTGTATTGGATCTTTTATGGTGAAGACTATTGAATTCAGATGGGATTTATTGGAAATAATTAAACGCAACTCTGAAGAATGGGATCTCGATGAAGGTAAGGAGTCAGGTATAACACCTAAGTTTGATTGTGTTAAATCTTTTATGGATACCGATGCTTTTCGTGAATTTAGCACTAAATATGGACTTGGCTCTGAGATAGTAGCTTCTTTTTGTGAATCATTTGCTACTCATGTTGATCTCCCTAAGGAGAAGTGGTTTAAATATAATCCTCCCATTGAAGTAAAAGTAGTTGCACCTATTAAAGTTGAAGAAAAGACTATCACTTATAATGATCCTATCGTTCCTACTACCTATATTGAGAAACCACCTTTCCCTGTTAGGATAAAGGATCATGCTAAAGCTTCAACTATGGTTCGTAAGAGTAATACTAGAACACCTACACCACCTGAGAAAATTAAAGTTGAACCTAGTATTGCTATGGTTAAAGTTCTCTTGGCTGATAATATTGATGGGCATGGTATTTACTTCTGTGATGAAGCTGCTAGAATTGCTAGACCCGATACTAAAAATAAACATAGACCTATTGTAGGCATGCCTGTTATTTCTGTTAAAATAGGAGATCATTGTTATCATGGCTTATGTGATATGGGTGCTAGTGCAAGTGCGATACCTCATTCCTTATACAAAGAAATTATGCATGATATTGCACCTGCTGAGATAGAAGAAATTGATGTTACAATTAAGCTTGCCAATAGAGATACTATTTCACCAGTTGGGATTGTTAGAGATGTTGAAGTCTTGTGTGGGAAAGTCAAATATCCTGCTGATTTTCTTGTTCTTGGTTCCCCACAAGATAGCTTTTGTCCCATTATATTTGGTAGACCCTTCTTGAATATTGTTAATGCTAGGATAGATTGCGAAAAGGATGTTGTTACTATTGGTTTGGGTGATATGTCTCATGAGTTTAATTTTGCTAAATTTCATAGACAACCCCATGATAAAGAATTGCCTAGCAAGGATGAAATTATTGGTCTTGCTTCTATTGCCGTGCCTCCTAATGATCCTTGAGAACAATATTTTCTAGACCATGAAAATGATATGTTTATGAATGAAAGAAGGGAAATAGATGAAGTATTCTTTAAACATGGGCCTATTTTGAAACACAACTTGCCTGTTGAGATTCTACAGGATCCTCCACCACCCAAGAGTGATCCCGTGTTTGAGCTTAAACCACTACATGATACTCTCAAATATGCTTATCTTGATGAAAAGAAGATATATCCTGTTATTATTAGTGCTAACCTTTCAGAGCAGGAAGAGGAGAAATTATTGAAAACTCTGAAGAAGCACCGTGCTGCTATTGGATATACTCTTGATGACCTTAAGGCCATTAGTCCCACTCTATGCCAACACAAAATAAAATTGGAGAAAGATGCCAAACCAGTTGTTGATCACCAACGACGGTTAAATCCTAAGATGAAAGAAGTGGTAAGAAAAGAAATACTAAAGCTTCTAGTGGCAGGTATAATTTATCCCGTTGCTGTTGGTCAGTGGGTAAGCCCTGTCCATTGTGTCCCTAAGAAGGGAGGTATTACTGTTGTTCCTAATGATAAAGATGAATTAATCCCACAAAAAATGTTACAGGTTATAGGATGGTAATTGATTTCCACAAATTAAATAAAGCTACTAAAAAGATCATTACCCCTTACCTTTATTGATCCAATGCTAGAAAGGTTATCCAAACATACACATTTTTGCTTTCTAGATGGTTACTCTGGTTTCTCCTATATACCTATATCAAAAGAGGATCAAGAAAAGACCACTTTTACTTGCCCTTTCAGTACTTTTGCTAATAGACGTATGACTTTTGGTTTATGTAATGCACCTGCTACCTTTCAAAGATGCATGATGGCTATATTCTCTGACTTTTGTGAAAAGATTGTTGAGGTTTTCATGGATGATTTCTCCGTGTATGGATCTTCTTTTGATGATTTCTTGAGAAACCTTGATCGTGTTTTGTAGATATGTGAAGAAACTAGTCTTGTCTTGAATTGGGAGAAGTGCCACTTTATGGTTAATGAAGGTATTGTCTTGGGGCATAAAATTTCTGAAAGAGGTATTGAAGTTGACAAAGCTAAAGTTGATGCTATTGAAATGATGCCGTGTCCCAAGGACATTAAAGGTATAAGAAGTTTCCTAGGTCATGCCGATTTTTATAGGAGGTTCATTAAGGACTTCTCTAAAATCTCTAGGCCTCTGACTAATCTCTTACAAAAAGATATTCCTTTTGTCTTTGATAATGATTGTGTAGAAGCATTCGAAATACTTAACAAAGCTTTGATTTCTGCACCTATTGTTCAGCCACCTGATTGGAATTTACCCTTTGAAATTATGTGTGATGCTAGTGATTATGCTGTAGGTGCTGTTCTAGGACAAATAGTTGATAAGAAATTAAATGTTATTCAATATGCTAGTAAAACTCTAGATAGTGCCCAGAGAAATTATGCTACTACTGAAAAAGAATTTTTAGCAGCTGTATTTTGCTTGTGATAAGTTCAGACCTTATATTGTTGATTCTAAAGTAACTGTTCACACGGATCATGCTTCTATTAAATATCTTATGGAAAAGAAAGATGCTAAACCTAGACTTATTAGATGTGTTCTCTTGCTACAAGAATTTGATTTGCATATTATTGATAGAAAGGGAGCTGAGAACCCCGTTGCAGACAACTTGTCTAGGTTAGAGAATGTTCTTGATGACCCACTACCTATTGATGATAGCTTCCCTGATGAGCAATTAGCTGTCATAAATGCTTCTCATAGTGCTCCATGGTATGCTGATTATGCTAATTACATTATTGCTAAATTTATACCACCTAGTTTCACATACCAGCAAAAGAAAACATTTTTCTATGATTTAAGACATTATTTCTGCGATGACCCACACCTTTATAAAGAAGTGGTAGATGGTGTTATTAGACGTTGTGTACCTAAGCATGAATAGGAACAGATCCTACGCAAGTGTCACTCCGAGGCTTATGGAGGACACCACGCTGGAGATAGAACTGCGCATAAGGTATTGCAATCCGGTTTTTATTGGCCTACTCTCTTCAAAGATGCCCGCAAGTTTGTCTTGTCTTGCGATGAATGTCAAAAAATTGGCAATATTAGTAGACGTCTAGAAATGCCTATGAATTATTCTCTTGTTATTGAACCATTTGATGTTTGGGGCTTTGATTATATGGGATCGTTTCCTTCCTCTAATGGGTATACACATATTTTTGTTGCTGTTGATTACGTTACTAAGTGGGTAGAAGCTATTCCAACTAGTAGTGCTGTTCATAACACCTCTATTAAGATGCTTAAAGAAGTTATTTTTCTGAGGTTTGGAGGTCCTAGATACCTAACTGATGGTGGTTCACATTTTATTCATGGCGCTTTCCGTAAAGTGCTTGCTAAGTATGATGTTAATCATAGAATTGCATCTCCATATCATCCACAGTCTAGTGGCCAAGTAGAACTGAGTAACAGAGAACTTAAATTAATTTTACAGAAGACTGTTAATAGATCTAGAAAGAATTGGTCCAAGAAACTTGATGATGCATTATGGGCTTATAGAGTTGCATATAAAAATCCTATCTGTATGTCTCCATATAAAATGGTTTAGGGAAAAGCATGTCACTTAACTCTTGAGCTAGAACATAAGGCATATTGGGCCATTAAAGAGATCAATTATGATTTCAAACTTGCCGGTGAGAAGAGGTTATTTGACATTAGCTCACTTGATGAATGGAGAACTCAAGCCTATGAGAATGCCAAACTGTTTAAAGAAAAAGTTAAAAGATGGCATGACAAAAGGATACAAAAGCGTGAGTTTAATGTAGGTGATTATGTTTTGCTATACAACTCTAGTTTAAGATTTTTTGCAGGAAAACTTCTCTCTAAATGGGAAGGTCGTTACGTTGTCGAGGAGTTCTATCGTTCCGGTGCCATAAAAATCAACAACTTCGAAGGCACAAGTCCGAAGGTGGTGAACGGTCAAAGGATCAAACATTATATCTCAGGTAATCCCATAAATGTTGAAATCAATGTGATTGAAACCGTAACCCCGGAGGAATACATAAGGGACACATTCCAGAATGTTTCAGACTCCGAAAAGGAATAGGTATGTGGTATGGTAAGTAAACCGACTCCAAAACACTTCTAATAGCAAAAAATTTCCGTTTTGGAATATTTTAGAAAATAGGAAAATAAGTAGTCCGGGAAGGACACGAGGCGTCCACGAGGGTGGAGGGTGCGCCCTACCCCCCTGGGCGCCCCCTGCCTCGTGGGCACCTCGTATGCTCTCCGAACTCTGTTTTCTTGCATGATACTTCTTTTGGTCGGTAAAAATTCATTATATAATCTCCCGAAGGTTTTGACCACCGTACGACGATAAAATCCTCTATTTTTGTTTTGAGCTGTTTTTCTGACAGATCTAGATCACCATGACGTCTTCAAGCGCCCCCAAGGACAAGTTTTTCAAGAAGGTCATCAACCCCTACCTTGTGGAGGTTCTGCAACACCCTCAAACCATTGAGATGCGCGAGGGGGTGCTGCACATCCACGATGTTGAGGGACCAAGGAGGACCGGAAGCGTGGAGACAAGACTCGAAGTAATGGAACAACAAGTTTTCAAGTGCGAAGGGATGGTGGAACACAGACTCAACACCAACCACATGATGATCGCGGAGTTCACCAACAACCACAAGCTGGATGCCAAGAACATTGGGGAGACCATCTTCAAGCTTCATGAGAAAATCGAGCACCTCCAATCCCAGATCTATGACCTGCAAAACCAAAACTGTGAGTATGAATATAGATTCAAGAGGATGAGTTTGGTTGCAGATTTGAGGATCCCAGAGACTCGATCATCCTTCGATGATGGTGAGCCTATGCCTTGGAAGATGTACGACAAGCCTACATCATCAACAACTCTATCATCACCACCTCCGAAGAAGGAGACATAAACAAATGGGTATGGGCACTCCCCTTGGCAACTGCCAAACTTGGGGGAGGTGCCCCGGTATCATATCACAATCACACTCCTATCACCATTTTTATTATTTTGATCCTTTTGGTAATATCTTGATCTAGTAGAATAAAGTTTTAATATGATCTAGTTTTGAGTTTTGCTTTATGATTCCTCTATGTAATCGAGTCAATGAGCTATATATATAAAGATTAGTGTTGAGTCAAGGGCTTGGCTATCTTGCTATGATCTTGAGGGAATAAAAGAAAGAATAAAAAGAAATAAAGAGATCATACTGATCTTATGGAGAGTAATGACTTCACATATAAAGAGTAAGATGAATAAAAGTTGTTGAGAGTTGACAAACATAGTTTTGGTCATCGTTGCTATTAATAGGAAGTAATAAAGAAAGAGAGGTTCTTACATATAAATATACTATCTTGGACATCTTTTATGATTGTGAGCACTCATTAAAATATGACATGCTAAAGAGTTGATGTGGACAAGGAAGACCATGTAATGGGTTATGTTTTCTTATATCCGAAATAAAGTATATTGTCATGGATCATCCAACATGTTGAGCTTGCCTTCCCCCCTCATGCTAGACAAATTCTTTGCACCAAGTAGAGATACTACTTGTGCTTCCAAATATCCTTGAACCCAGTTTTGCCATGAGAGTCCACCATATGTACCTATCGATTGAGTAAGATCCTTCAAGTAAGTTGTCATTGTTGCATGCAATAAAAATTGCTCTCTAAATATGTATGACTTATTAGTGTGGAGAAAATAAGCTTTATACGATCTTGTGATATGGAAGCAATAAAAGCAACAGACTGCATAATAAAGGTCCATATCACAAGTGGAAATATAAAGTGACGTTCTTTTGCATTAAGATTTCGTGCATCCAACCATAAAAGCACATGACAACCTCTGCTTCCCTCTGTGAAGGGCCTATCTTTTACTTTTGTCTTATACCTTATGCAAGAGTCATGGTGATCTTCACCTTTCCTTTTTGCATTTTATCCTTTGGCAAGCACCTTGTATTGGAAAGATCCTGATATATCCAATTGGATGTAAGTTAGCATGAACTATTATTGTTGACATTACCCTTGAGGTAAAAGGTTGGGAGGCAACACTATAAGCCCCTATCTTTCTCTGTGTCCGATTAAAACTTCATACCCATAAGTATTGCATGAGTGTTAGCAATTCTGAAAGACTGAATGATGGTTGTGTATGTGGACTTGCTGAAAAGCTCTTATATTGACTCTTTCCAATGTTATGATAAATTCCAATTGCTTCAATCACCGAGAGCATAGTTTGTTGGTTTTCAATGAAGTTTCTCATTCATACTTGACATTGTGGATAGATTACTACTTGAGCATAAGAAATCATATGACAATATATATATATATATAAATATATATATAAATATATATATATATATATATTGTTGTTATAAGAATGAACAAGATGCCCTCATGTCTGTATTTTATTTTATCGACACCTCTATCTCTAAACATGTGGACATATTTTTCGTTTTCGGTTTCCGCTTGAGGACAAGCAAGGTCTAAGCTTGGGGGAGTTGATACGTCCATTTTGCATCATGCTTTTATATCGATATTTATTGCATTATGGACTGTTATTACACGTTATGTCACAATACTTATGCCTATTCTCTCTTATTTTACAAGGTTTACATGAAGAGGGAGAATGCCAGCAGCTGGAATTCTGGGCTGGAAAAGGAGCAAATATTAGAGACCTATTCTGCACAACTCCAAAATTCCTGAAACTCCACGGAAGTTATTTTTGGGATTAATAAAAAAATACTGAGCGAAGAAAATACCAGAGGGGGCCCATACCCTGGCCACGAGGGTGGGGGGCACGCCCTACCTAACTGGGCGCGCCCCCTGCCTTGTGGGCCACCTGGCAGGCCTCCGGTGCCCATCTTCTGCTATATGAAGTCTTTCACCCTGGAAAAAAATCATAAGCAAGCTTTCGGGACAAAACACTGCCGTCACGAGGCGGAACCTTGGCGAAACCAATCTAGGGCTCTGGTGGAGCTGTTCTGCCGGGGAAACATCCCTCCGAGAGGGGGAAATCGTCATCATCATCATCACCATCGATCCTCTCATCGGGAGGGGGTCAATCTCCATCAACATATTCACCAGCACCATCTCCTCTCAAACCCTAGTTCATCTCTTGTATCCAATCTTTGTCCCAAAACCTCAGATTGGTACCTGTGGGTTGCTAGTGTTGATTACTAAGTAGTAGTTGATGCTAGTTGGTTTATTCAGTGGAAGATCATATGTTCAGATCCTTAATGCATATTAATACCCCTCTGATTATGAACATGAATATGTTTTGTGAGTAGTTACGTTTGTTCCTAAGGACTTGGGAGAAGTCTTGCTATAAGTAGTCATGTGAATTTAGTATTCGCTCGATATTTTATGAGATGTATGTTGTCTCTACTCTGGTGGTGTTATGTGAACATCGACAACATGACACTTTACCATTGTTTGGGCCTAGAGGAAGGCATTGGGAAGTAATAAGTAGATGATGGGTTGCTAGAGTGACATTAGCTTAAACCCTAGTTTATGCGTTGCTTCATAAGGGGCTGATTTGGATCCATATGTTTCATGCTATGGTTAGGTTTACCTTAATACTTCTTTTGTAGTTGTGGATGCTTGCAATAGGGGTTAATCATAAGTGGGATTCTTGTCCAAGAAAGTGCAGTACCCAAGCACCGGTCCACCCACATGCCAAATTATCAAAGTAACGAACGCGAATCATATGAGCATGATGAAAACTAGCTTGACAATAATTCCCATGTGTCCTCGGGAGCGCTTTTCTCCATATAAGAACTTGTCTAGGCTTGTCCTTTGCTACAAAAAGGATTGGGCCATCTTGCTTCACTTTATTTACGTTCATTACTTGTTACCCGTTACAAATTACCTTATCACAAAACTATCTGTTACCGATAATTTCAGTGCTTGCAGAGAATACCTTGCTGAAAACCGCTTGTCATTTCCTTCTGCTCCTCGTTGGGTTCGACACTCTTACTTACTAAAAGGACTACGATAGATCCCCTACACTTGTGGGTCATCAAAGGTGGCTTTATAACCTCACCAATGCTAGCAAGGCAAGAACCACGATGATGGTTTAACTTTTCAACAATCATGATTGCAGATTCTTATTCAAATAGAGAAACAAATTCTAATTTAGTTCAAATTGCAGCTGTGGTATATACATTTGAAATTCACTGAAATTTTCATCTGAGTAGGTTACATGCATTATACACCTAGCGGAATAATTGGACATAATATGGATTCCAAGTTTTGAATAGCATTTGTAATAATCCATACAGTAAAACAGGATAAGACTCTCTCTTGTGTGGTGCATATAGAGTTTTTAGGTTTTTTTGTTGAGGGAACTGCGAACTGCGAAAATTCAGATATTGCTTTGTCTCTCTATGCTTTGAAAACTCGCTCCTTCTGAACCCGCGCCTTGCTATCCCAAAATTACAACGTGCGCAAAAACTTCCTCCTGGTGCCAAATCCCGACATGCGAAATCCCCGTTCTAACCCTGAGCCGAAAGGGCCGTTAGTTCAAATCTGTGGGGGTACTTTTGTAACACAACCTGCATTTTGGACAAGCGCGTCCCTAAGTCATGGTTCCCCCTCCCATCACCTCCTTTTCACCATTCGAAAACCCAGACCGCCATAACCTCTCTGCTCTAGTCATGAAACCCCACCCTCCTCCGTCCGCCACCCCGCCGATGCCAAGCCGGAGCCTCTTCCCCGACGATGTCATCCATCGCAACAGCTCGACGTCCCTCATCCATCGCACGGATGAGGATCCGTTGTCGATCTCGTCATCCTGCAGGTTTAGCAACCCCGTCCTCTACCTCCAAGGAGCTGCTCCGATGATTGCCTAATCTATCACGACCGCTCCATCCCCATAGCGACCCCTTAACCTGCCTCACTGGAACCTCAACATCCTCACCGACTCCTGGGATGAAACCGAGGCCTACTTGGCGCCATCAAAGAGGTTGTACACTCAAGGCATCACATCTTCTCCATAACTCGACATCACTGCGCCACCTGTGCTCGATCCTACTCCACCTTGGCGCAGCTCCCTCGACGCTCGTGCCGTTTGCAATATGCTCCATGGCGGCTATCCCCAAGTGCGAGGCTCCCCCCGGTGCTAGCGTCCATTGATGTTTGCTTGAATTACATCAGTGTTTCCCCAAATAGGAATGGATGATGGAGCACAACAATGGTAGGTATTTCCCTCAGTGATGAGATCAAGGTTATCGAACCAGTAGGAGAACCACGCAACACCATGTAAACAACTACTGCACACAAATAACAAATACTTGCAACCCGACGTAAGAGAGGGGTTGTCAATCCCTCACGAGTAAAAAGATAGATAAAATTGTAGTAGATTGGATAAATAGATCTCGCATGAACGCGAGATAAAATAAATTACTAAAACTTGCAGCAAGGTATTTTTGTATTTTTGGTTTAATAGAACTGAAAATAAAAGCAAATAAAAATATATCTCGAAGGCAAATATATTAAAGAAGAGACCCGGGAGTCGTAGGTTTCACTAGTGGCTTCTCTCAAGAAAAATAGCACACGGCGGAATAACAAATTATTGTTCACTACTAGGGAAAACCTTATACACAGAAACTTACCAGTAGCGCGGGCTAAAAAGAAGCGCTACTACAATTTACCACTAGCGCGTGTGAAATAAATGCGATGCAGCTAAGTTTGTAGTAGTAGCGCGTCTCGTGAAAGAAGCGCTACTACGACAATTGCCCTACTGTTCTCGATAGGCTAGCAATAATAGTATCGTGCTTAGGAAAAGCGCGCTGCTACTAAGACTATTGTAGCAGCGTGTTTGACGCAGAAAGCGCTACTGCTAAGGAAAGAAAAATAAAATGAAAAACACATAGAAAAGTAAATGAAAATGAACGAAATAGAAAAAGTGGAAGGAAAAAAAATGTTAATTAAAATAAATGAAAAATAAAAATAAAGGAGAAAGGCATAGCTATCTTAGCAGTAGCGCTTGTTGTCATCCAACGTTATAGCTAATTTAGCTATAGCTAACGTAGTGATACGTCTCCAACGTATCTATAATTTTTGATTGTTCCATGCTATCATATTACCTGTTTTGGATGTTTATGGGCTTTACTTTACACTTTTATATCATTTTTGGGACTAACCTACTAACCGGAGGCCCAGCCCGTATTGCTGTTTGTTTGCCTATTTCAGTGTTTCGAAGAAAAGGAATATCAAACGGAGTCCAAACGGACTGAAACCTTTGGGAGCGATCTTTTTGGAACAAACATAATCCAGAGACTTGGAGTGCATGTCAAGAAGCAATCAAGGAGGCCACGAGGGTGGAGGGCGCGCCCCCCTGTCTCGTGGGCCCCTCGAGCGTCCACCAACGTACTTCTTCCTCCTATATATACCCACGTACCCCGAAAACATCAGGCGCGACCACGAAAAAATATTTCCACCACCGTAACCTTCTGTATCCGCGAGATCCCATCTTGGAGCCTTCGTCGGCGCTCCGCCGGAGGGGGAATCGACCACGAAGGGCTTCTACATCAACACCATAGCCTCTCCGATGAGTTGTGAGTAGTTTACCACAGACCTTTGGGTCCTTAGTTATTAGCTAGATGGCTTCTTCTCTCTCTTTGGATCTCAAAACTACAAAAAAAGACACATCCGTGACATTTTGGGCCAAACGAATTTTTGTTCTGTCATACTTATGACACTTCTATGACGATAATTGTGACAAAACACGGTATCATCATAGATGTGGTGGGCTCCTACTTCTATGGCAAAAAATCATGGCAGAAAATGGGCTTTTCGTCCTGGGCGGGCCGGAGACGCAGCTGCATGACATTCTTTGGGCCGTCCATGACGGAAAAAACCGTGTTAGAAGCGAGGGCGAGGAAAATTTCGGGGAGTTCCTGGTTACAGTGGGTGGTCGAGGGCCGAGCGATGCGCGTTTCTCTCGTACACGTACGCGCGTGTGTGCGAGGCGTTTGCTCTAACTGAACCCGAGCGAGGCATTGGGCTCTAACTGAACCCGAGCGATTGCACTGCAGGCTACACGTTACTGAACCCGAGCGATCGATCGATGGCTGTTAACTGAACCCGATCGAGCGATTCCTTCGCTACTGCTACTAACTGAAGCCGATCAATGCTGCCTCTCTATATGAACAATGAGCGTAGCGGGGGGGGGGGGTGGATGAACAGTGAGCGGTGGCGTTGCCTCTGGATGAAGAGTACCCCGTGGTGTGGAGGGCTGGATGGAACAGGACCACCCTGTGGAGGGCTGGATGAATAGTAGACGGTGGAGGGGTGCCCGTGGAGGGGTGGTTAAACAGTAGCCGGTGGAGTAGCGCGTGGTGGAGGCTGGATGAGCAAGAGCCCATGGAGGCTGGAAGAGGTCGACGGTAGCCCGTGGAGGCTGGAGGAGGTTGACGGTGGAGATGAACAGTATCTCGTGGAGTCCCGTTTTGCGGTACGCCACACCCCTCCAGATGAACAGGACCCCCGTTTCGACTATAGTGCTCCAACACAAGTCCGTTTCGTCCGTTTTGCAGTACGCCACACCCCTCCCGATGAACAGGACCACCGTTTCGACCGTAGCGCTCCAACACAAGTCCGTTTCGTCCGTTTTGTGGTACGCCACACCCCTCCCGATCAACAGGACCCCTGTTTCGACCGCAGGAGGTCCGTTTCCTCCGTTTTGCGGTACGCCAGACCCCTCCTGATGAACATGATCCCGTTTCGAACATGGTCGGTCGAACACAAGGCCGTTTCCTCTGTTCTTCCGTATGCTAGGCCTTGTTTACATTGCTTGTTCTGTCCAAGCCCTCCCGATGAACACGATGATGCATTCCATTCCGACCCAGCCGGTTGGCTCCCCATGAACACAACGATGCTGTTTCTCCGTTCCGACCCAGCCATGTACACGAGCCCTGGCCGTACGTATGCACGAGTAGGCGTTCGAGACCCCGCCTGTATGTACACATATGTGGCCGTATTTTCTTTCTTGCACACTGGTCGTTGTATGTACGTGTACATGCTACGTGCGCGCCTCTATTACGACACGTGCGCGCCTCTACATCGACACATGCGCGCCTCTACATCCACCAGTATATATGTACGTACACGTTCGCGACTAGAATGACAACGGTACGTACGCTTCGACCAGGTGGGTCCCGACTGTCAGGCACTTCCTTGCGTGCGAAGATGTAGCTGGTGGGTCCCAGCAGTCAGGGGGGCGAATCGTTTTTTTGCCCGGACGCACTTCCTTGCATGTGAAGGTGCAGCTGGTGGGTCCCAACAGTCAGGGGGGCGAATCGTTTTTTTCTCGGACGCACTTCCTTGCGTGCGAAGATGTAGCTGGTGGGTCTCAACAGTCAGGGGGGCAAATTGTTTTTTTCTCGGATGCACTTCCTTGCATGCGAAGATGTAGGTGGTGGGTCCCAGCAGTCAGGGGGCGAAACATTTTTTTCGTGAAATACGGTGGCCCGTCCGGTGGGTCCCTGCTGTCAGCTGGAGGAATAATTATTTTGCACGTAATAAGGAGGCACTTCCTTGCGGCTACCATGGACCCAGCTGTCAGCTTCTCCACGTACAGTCCACGTCCGATGGAAGTCGTTCCTTGACCACATTGACCACGCCGCGCCGAGAGCACCACGGCGGTGGATGATGGCGAGGCCTAGGAAGGGGACGACGCAGAGCTGGGGAAGACGCGGCAGTGGATGCACACAAGGAGAGGAGTACAAGGCTTCACTGGTTCGGCTGCGCTGCCGTTGCCACAGAATAACAGGGGGTGTGGGTGAGTGGAGGGATGGCCCGGCCAGCGGTGGGAGTAGTAGGAGGCGGTGAGGCCTCCGCGACAGCACAGCCGGCCACGGGAGGCAGGAGCAGGCGGCACGACCGGCGTTGCTTTGGGCGGCTGGAGCAAGAAGACCAGAGGTTGAAGAAGCACGATGGCCATTGGATGGACATCGTACGGTCACTGTAGCTAGAATCGTTTATATTGACTAAGTTGACAAAGCCCTTGGTACGTCAACTTAGTAGGCCCACAGGTCAGCTTCCGAAATGGTGCACCCCAGATGTCAGGGGGAGGAATCATTTTTTGGGCGAGTGAAGCTAGAATATCCGAGATTGAAGAAGAAGCACGGCATCAGTTGGATGGACATCCAACGGCCACTGCTGCTAGAACCGTTTGTTGACTATAAGTTGACAAAGCCTTGCATACGCGTCAACTTAGTAAGGCCAGAAGTGTGTGGCAGAGAATTTATAACCCATTTGAGATTTGTAAGAATGCGCAGCCCATTTTTGAATTCTAATGGAATTTACTACAGCCCATTTACAGTTTGTTACAAGTACAGCCCATTTCAACCAACCGTTCAAAACAGCATTCAATAAAATTTCCCACATTTTGATGGGATCCGAAATATTTTTATCCTGAAATTTCTAGTTAGATTAAATACAATTTCAATATAAATTTATATTACATAAAAATCCAACGAAACATTGCACTCGCAACAATTAATGAAATTAAAATTTTCAATAGCCAAAAATAATATTTTATAAAGTAATTACGTGTTTGGTGCATTTTTTTATAGTTACTGCCCAGTTTTTATAATCACATCCCATTTATTATTTCTTAAAGCCTATTTTCTTGTTAAGCCTAATGCATCCCTCCTAGGAAAGATTTGCACCCCAGCGGGGCGAAGAATAACAACTTGACCTTGCCTGGGTATTCCTAAAAAAAGTATAGCTGGGTTAGCCATTTTCAGCTTGAAAAAAATTAATATCTGGGCTGGATATCTGGCCTGGGCTAGACGGGCCACAGCCTGCCGAGTTAATACCTGCAGTGATGTTTTCGTTGTTGTTCAGAGGAGAAAAATTAATATCTGGGCTAAACATCGAAAAACTCTGCAATGCTCACACCTCAAAAACACAAATACTGCTCGAGCTGCTTTGTCCAAGCTGTCGGCTGCTTCTTGTGCAATTCTCTCGTTTATTGACTAGTACATAGGTTGACAATGGTGTGGGACCGTGATGTCAGGAAACCAGGAGGAAGCAAAATAAGTTTTATATATATATATATATATATATATATATATATATATATATATATATATATAGAATAAGGAGGCACTTGCGTACGTTAGGCTATGGCCTTGGTGGGTCCCTATTGTCACCCTCTCCAAGTAAAGTCATCTCCTCGCCCGCGCGTGCTTTCCGCCCGAAACAGTCAGCGCCGCGCGCCCTGCTTCCCGGTGCAGGCGATTGCTCCGCCTTCAAAAGACACAAGTGCCGCCCGTCTGTCCATCTGCCTCCCACATTAATGCTACGCGGTTGCCGAGGCAGCTACTCCGGCGCCACACGTCCGTCCCTCTGCCGCCCACCATTGCTATATAAACTGCTGCGCCGACCATAGCCGCAGTCATCCGCATCCGTTCCCTTTCTCCTATCCACACCACTACTGCCCACCATGGCTTCCTCGCGCTCCAGCGCTCTTTGGGACGGGCGGACGACGGACCACAAGGAGATGGCGGCCATTGCTGCCGACCGGCTGGCCGACAGGCAGCCGGAGGACGAGGACGTCCCAATGGAGAACATGGTAGTCGACTATCCGACGCCAACCCCCTCCTCCGCTCCATCCTCGCCGGTGCATTGCACGATGACCATCGGTGAAGCCCGTGCCCAATATATGGACACGGTGAGGCAGATGCGTGAGGAGCAGTTCCGGGAGGCGCAGGCCAACGCCGCCTACAACCACCATCTCCTCCAGGAGCACCTGCAGGCGTAGGAGCAGATCACCATGGAGCGGGCGGAGTAGGAGGCGCTGCTCGACTCGTACCGCTCCGTCCGCAAGGGCTTCCTCGAGCACTGGCGGTACCGCATGCGGGTGGCGGAGGCTGCGGTCGCCTACAAAGAGGGCGATGAAGCGGGAGAGGCGCTGGCGAGACCGAGGACGAGGTAGAGGACAATGCCGGCTCCGACGAGTCACCGCTCTGCTGGCGTCGACGAGGCCCTGTTCCGCCGAGGCCCTGCAGCGCCAACAACGAGGCAGAGGACACCGCCGGCTCTGCCGAGGCCCCGCCCTGCCAACAACGAGGCAGAGGACATCATCGTCTCAGCCGAGGCCCCACCCTGCCTGCAACGTGGGGGAGGATTTCCACCGCTCCGCCGAGGTGCCGCCCGCCGGCAACAAGACAGAGGACATCGCCGTCTCCACCGAGGCCCCGCCCCGCTACCAACGAGGCCACGCCACACAGAAAACGAGGAAGAGTAGAACACGGTAGGTCGCCGCCGCTCGGGTCCAAGTAAGGCACCGCTGCTACCCTCCGGTTGAAGCCATGCTAGGCGGGTTGACAATTGACGGCCGGTTAGCTTCTTGGCAGCGACGTGGAGTCGGAGAGCTGTGTTGGAGAAGAACGCTGCTTCTACTTAACTGCTGGTGCAGTTGGCTGACTGACACGTGGGCCCAACAGGCCACATGTCAGTTACGCAACTGCACCTGCAGTTAAGTCACTGAAGCTTCTGTTCGGCTCAGCGGGACACAGGTGGGTAGCTTCGGTTAATTAATTATACCTCCAGCGCACCCCTTTTTAGTTGAAGAATGTATGAAATGTAATGAAATCGCATGTTATATGAAATCCGACCGTGTATGAATGAATTTATTTCGATTAGTTCGAATTCCTGTATCACTGGCATTGGATGAACATGCAAAACAATACGTACTAGCATTATTCCCAGGGTGATCACCTTGTTTGCAGCAGTTTCACATGTACTCCCTCCGGTCCTTTCTAGTCTGCATACAAGTTTTGTCTGCAGTCAAAGTATCTCTACTTTGACCAATCTTATACAAAAAAGTATGCACTTTCACAATGTGCGAAGTAAAAAGGAACAGAAGGAGTACAAAGAGTTTGAGCAGCTTTTTAGCGTTTCTGTACATTGCAATCAAACACACAGGTTGGCAATTCATAGAGAACATTCAAAACAATCGATGATTATGCATCTTAGCGACTCACATGTCAAAGGCAATATTTACTTCACAACTAAAGAAAAAAGAAAAAATTGATCAACGCTGCTGACAGCAAAGGGCGTCCCATTCGAAAATATCAAACGCATGTCTTGCTAAAATCAATGAGCAAAATTTGACAAGGTTGTCCCATTCCAAAATATCAAATGCCTACGATTGTGGAATGGGCAGGGTTTGCCATCAGTTCGGACATTGACATGGCACCTCGTGCTAAATAAACCAGCTGTTCTTTTTGTGCAGTTCCACCAAAATCAACCAAATTCGCGCGTAGCTTGTATGATTTCGCCCTTATATGTTGCAACGCCTTGAACTTATCGGCACCTCCTTTCTTGTGGTGGAAATGAATGATTCGATGTATTCATGAACATTTTGTGCAGTTCCCATTGAAATCAAGCTGAGCACCCCTGTTTGCACAAATACAAAAAAGTGATTAGTATAAAGCAAACTGTACTATGAATTGACAGTTTAAACAGGCACCTACATGGTCCATGTAGAGCACACTTTTAGAAAAATGGAACTCACCAGAAAGAATCCTAGAACAACATTGTACTCGCGCATCACAGCAAAAAAATGGAGATTTGTCAGTCCTTCTGAGCTGAAGTTAGTTTGGTCTTGTGGGGAGTAATGTAACCATCCTTCAACTGCTCCTTCTGATGAGAAGATAGACAGGGCTTCTTCATCCTGGCATAATCGGAACTAGTCACTTCACGTACTCCATATTCTTCTTCAGAGGAAGATGATCCTGTTGTGCAAAGACAAGAGGACTACTAAATGCTAGCATCCCTGTTTGCTCGAAAAAAAGGAAAGGAAATATTTAAAACAACACAGATGAAGCACTTCTCAAGGACAATACCACTTTTTCATGACAGTATCTAAAAAGTAGCACAACACCAATAGAGATGACAAAGCTCAATCATATGGATGAAATCAGTGGGCGAGTACCAACCTTTGTCAGGAGGCTTATTGTGTAGAGCATACAGATCAAGCACTTCTCCGGAACCATCTGTTGCTATCTACTGTGGTGGCCATGCTTACTATATACTCCTTGATTAGTTTAATGTTTTCAACATCTTCTTGTGCAGTTCCACTAAAATATATGGTATCTTCAAAGAAGATCCCTGTTTGCACAAGTAGAGATAATTACGTATTACATTAAGAGTGTCATCAAATCAGTGGCAAAACAATTGCTCGTTCCAGCCATAGCAATAAAGTAAGATGCAAAACTATATCATTACTTGTGTCATCACAGTTCCAGTGCTTCATTACAGCACCGAGAGTTGATTTTTGTTTTTCTTCGGCTTGTTCTTCCCCTTCATCACTTGGTTCAATAATAGACAAGCTTCGCCTTCAATGTAATATTTGGCATGTCAATTAGGGAGCACAAGTATAGTACTAAACTTAATTTCTGATGAAAGTGGCAAAATACAGGCCAACAGTTGTGAAATATCCCTATCTTACCTCAATGGGATATTATGGTGCACATACAGATTCGAAGTCTTGTCTCCATTTGTGCAGTTCACTAAAATCAAGCAACATTATCGTACAAGTAGCACAACATATGAAAGCAGACTGCAGAATCATGTGAAAGAAGGCTAGTACTGACCTCTCATGATGCGGAATTCAAACAACTCACAAGAAGAAGATCTAAACGAAATTTGCCAACACGGATGGGAAGTAAGATCTCCTCTTGTGCAGTTCCACTAAGATCAAGCAATCAAGCAACGTTGTCGGTGTGAAATTTTGTTTGAACTGCACAAAACACTCTTAAAACAAAAGTGTTTTGTGCAGTGCAACAAAAGGTCATCATGGCAACGAGGTGAAGTAGATAACTCTGTTTACACAGAGGTGCAAAGGAAACAATTAGTGGTCAATAACGGTGGATGACACAGAAGCCAACAAAAAGAAGCATCTACCTTATCTAAATGGGAAAGAAAGCGACAGTAGAATTTCTCAAAGGTGGCATTGATTAATATTAAAATTCGTTAAACATGTAATTTGCTTTTAACTGTGGCATTGCATCAATTTTCTAGCGGCATTATTAGAGGGTGTTTGTTTACAGGGACATTTTGGTGTAGGGACTAAAAAAACTCCGTGTCAGTCCCATCTAAACCAAACATGAGGGACTTTTAGGGACTAAAAGTGGGCATTTGGGACTAAAAAAAGAAGACCCCGTGTGAGTCTTTTTGGGACTTTTTCCAATAGTTGCCCCTGCCATGCATCGCACCTTGTCTCTATTAGTTCATTACTAGGGGTAACATGGTCTTTTAGCATGTCATTTAATAACCTCTAGTCCATGTTTAGTCCCTGGAACCAAGCAGGTAGGGACTAGGGAGTTTTTAACCAAACAGGGCCTTAGATTAACAACAACTAATGAGTTGCACGGGACAGTGAATGCACCAGCACCATGTGCATCTACCGATGTACTATGGTCATGCATAGTCTGTTGCAACAAAGAACAAACAACCAAGGAGCATATTTGTGTTGGTCCCAGTTTTGTTATCTTTAGACACCTTTCCCTATGTGAGCGCAGCAAATCTAGTCCTGCTCAAACTCTACAGCCTTGTCCCCCAAAACAAAAGAGCAGTTCGTTACAGATGTGCGTACTGTGTTTGTCATTGTTTTCCCTTTTCGACCAACATAGGTGTTGGATAGCCAGTCTGTACTAGTACTTTCGCCCCTTCCTTTCCTCTATGAACCACGTCCTAGATTTATGCGATACAACTTTCCCCACTACTTCCCCCCATTCTTTTCCTCTTTGAACCACATCCTAGATTCATGCTATACAACTTTCCCCCTTCATTTCCTCTTTGAACCACGTCCTAGATTCATGATATATACAACTTTTCCCAGTACTTTCCCCCACTCCTTTCCTCTTTGAACCACATCCTAGATACATGGTATACATGCAGCTAGAGCAATGCATGTGGAGTAAGTAAATTATACCTTAAGGTTCTTGGGGCATGGTTCGATGGGCGACGGGACGATGACAAAGAAGAAGGGGTCGGAGGCCCTCCCGCGCCGCCGCTGGGTGAAAGTGAACAGCTGCGCCAGTAGTGGATTCCCTCCCTCGCCGACGGCGACAGCGTTAAGCCTCCTCCCCTTCCCGGCAGACGGATCCTGCCGGCTCTTTGAGCAGCAGCGAGGGGAGAGAGAGGCCAACGAAGTCTTGTTTAGGTCTGGAGAGGGCGAGAGAGTTTGAAGAGAGCAACTACAAGCGCTGAGGCTCCAGCGTGTATATATATACTGGAGAGAGAGTGTGAAGCGTGCAAACCCTAGAAAACAAGTGCTGAGGCTGTATCTTATACGTGATGAGGTGATTATATGGTCAGTACGGTCACTACGAGATTGTATAGCTCCGTATCCATCCATTTTGACCAGTCAAAGAATCCTCCTCTCACAAATTATGCTCAAATGTAGTTATCGAACCCGAGACCTCAAGTTTGATCAGCGAACAGGCTAACCAGCTACACAACCCTCCCGTTATGTTCAATGAGAGGAAAATAACCTTTTATACATTCCTGCATTCGTGTGACAAGCATGCCGTGTTTTTTTGTGTGTGTGGGTGTCATTGGGATTTCAATCATAATCGTGTCATGTGGCTTTGGTAGTAAAACTATCCACAGTGGTGCAGAAATAATGGAGCCTTAGTCACCTTATCTCTGTCCACGTAGTACGTTGGGTCCCACCAGTCAGAGGGTGAATCAAACAAATTAATAAGAAAAAAAAAGCGCTAGCGGTGTATCTTACCTCACACATCTCGCTACTACTCGGGAACACTGTCCAATTGATCCCTCTGTTCGCTCACGTACTATTTTAAGTGAATCCTTATTATAACATGCACACAATTTTGGGCACTTGTATGCAACCTAAGTGAGTTTGCCACCGTATCTCGTACTTACTACTCCCTCCGTCTAGGTGTAATAAGTCACATTAGAAGGTGCAACGGGACCAAGGTGCGTGCGTGTGCGTGTGTGTGTGTGTGTGTTAACAGCATGTGTGTGTTAGAGAGAGCGACAGATCGACCTACTCCTACAGAGAGATGTTGTGTAGTGTAGTACGATTTTAGCCGCGAGAGTCGGTGCATCCTCTCGTTTCCGGGCGTGTCCGGTAGGGACATGTGGACAGCTGCCACGCCCGCTCCTGACCAGCCTGGCCCACCCAAAGCCCCTCCATCGCCCGCGCGCGCTTCCCGCCCGAAACGGTCAGCGCCGCTCCAAAGAATCGGTGCCGCATTCATGCCCGGGCAGAGCGGACGCGACCTCTCACTGGCGCAAGAGTGATGGTTGCTTCGTCCGTCCAACTTACTGCTGGGTCTATGTGATTTGACGGCTCATTGGTCTTTATTACTGAGGTGGTAGGACTGCTGGATGTCCCACGCTTTCGGCGAAAGGAGGTACTACTACTAGATTACAATTTTCTCCATTCTTACAGCGGAGGCGTGCAAGAGCAGTGAAAACACACAGGCTCAGTGATTACATGGCCCACCTCACACTATCACCGTGCGACACCTAACTCTTTACATAGTACTCCCTCCGTTCCTAAATATTACTAGATGAGTCCCCGCGCGTTGCCGCGGAACAGCGGTATATCTCTCTGCGCAAAATTATCGATTTCATAGAACTAAAAAAACTCTATAACCGCATGACAAATGTGGTAGCCAAACTAAATAAACTCCCATCATCATTTAGATCATCCCACGTAAGGAAAAAAGATCAGCCAACTCCTACTGCATAATGGGATTATATTTTTCTTTTTGACATGTTAATGGGACTTAAAAGCTCACTTACATGCATGCTACCGGTGCATGCTTGCATGCAGACATGTTGATGTGATTTAAAACCCACTCACATGCATGTGCCACGGTATTTCTGCATGCTTGCATGTGGCTTAGTGCGGAGCCTCTCAACGTCTAGATCAGACGGCTATTATGGACTGATTTACTTCATCTAACGGCTACATCAATTTTGATGATGTGGCTCAAGGAGAGGATAGAGAATTCCTAGTAGTGGGGGCTAGCTATTACTAGTAGATAAGTCTTTGTAGAGATTCCACTACATACGGAACAAAATGAATGAATCTACACTTAAAATGCATCTATATACATCCGCATGTGGTTCATGGTGAAATCTCTACAAAGACTTATATTTAGGAACGGAGGAAGTACTAGTATAGTACGTACTGTAATTTATCAGCGAGATAAATTTGTACAATGCTATGAAGCTTCCAGCTTCTGTTACATGTATCTTGCGTCCAAGGTTGCCCGTTGCAACATTTCATCAAATACAAAGGAGACTAACATGCATGCTATTGCATCTCAATGATTGACAGATCATAGCAAATATGTACTCCCTCCGTTCCAAAATAAGTGTCTCAACTTTGTGCAAACTTTAGTACAAAGTTGTACTACTACTAAAGTTGACACTTATTTTGGAACAGAGGCAGCTAAAGAAAAAAACGATCCATGCAGTCCCTAGCCCTTGAACCGTGAACCCTGACCAGGCTTCAATTTGCTGGCAACGTTCGAGCTTCCTAATAAATGAAGTTTGCAACCTTTTGACCATCGGATCATTTTGTGCAGTTTCACCAAAATCGAGATGAGCATCCCTGTGGCAAAGAAATTGAAGAAGCGTGATTAGAATAAGATTACTGGGACTAGTTGATGAGACATAAACTCATCACAAATACAGTACGTAGAAGCCAGTAGAGGTATGTGCGGGGCAAAGAAGTAGAGAAATATCCACAGGGAGTGATGTGGGCAGCTGGAGCAGTGGTGCAAGCCGGCTGTAAAGGGAGTTGTACCTGAGGGACGTAGCTCAACCTTGAGGAGGGCGGCGGGAGGCGGCAACTGCCCACGTCGCGGCAGTGAGCAAGGGACGAAGGCAACCTCACCGGCTTTGTGAGAGAGAACGGCGGGGACCCCTGATCGGGACGTGCCGACAGTGGGTTTTCGCCGTCGGCGACGGCCACCGCATCTACACTAAGCATCCACCCCTTCCCCAAGCGGACGTGATCCGCCGGGATGTTAGAGATGTGGCCACAGTCGTTTTGTGCGAGAGAGTGTGAAGAGAGCAACCCCAGCAAGCAACCGTGTAGGCTGGCCCGTCCTGACTATGTATATAGTGGAGCGGTTTCCTTTTCTCTCCATATGAACCTATCATATTGCGTACGTGCCACTGAAGAAAAAAAACTTTATTTATAAATGACGCGGCACCTACTACTCGTTCTCCTATAACCTTGCGCTTGGCATCTCCAAAATATTAACCTTGCGATTGGCTCTTCGCCTCTTCGGGAAGTCGAGCAATAATGGTAGTGCAGTATATATCGTTCTGGCTATATGAGACCGAATGAATTGCTGCACGTCCACCACGTGGGCGAGGGTCGAGGGGCGAGGGAGAGTGCTACATACGGAGCAAAATGAGTGAATCTACACTCTAAAATACGTCTATATACATCAGTGTTTGGAGTATGTACTAGTAGTTCATATTGAAATCTACTAAAGGACATATATATTCCAAACAATATGATATAATCTCTATAACCAAGGTAGTAGGGACGAGGAGTAAACGGAGGGAGTAGTAAATTTTTCTCCTCGTCCTGCGAGCCACCGCGCGCATGGGCGAGGGAGCGGGCGTAAGGCGGAGCAAGCTTCACCTCATCCTGCGAGCCACCGCGCCCGTGGGCGGGGGAGACGGCGTACTAAGCAAGCTTCTCCTCGTTCTGCGAGTTGACGGGACACATCAAAAGTACTCCAGTGTATAGAGCCTTGCCTCTAAGGTAGGCCCCACATGGTTTGCCTCTTTTTTTAACATAACACGTCAAGTCGCAATTTGTTTGTTCACCCGTGGTAGACGATCCTCCCTCCACCAAGTGGACAACCAGTACACGTGCCAAATTACCACGTGGGCTGCCTTTTTCGTACAGAAATGAGCTCCACCGTGTACCCGCGCGGGTGTGGTTGGGAAAGAGACGGGAGTACGTGCGCCGTGCATGCACCTCTTCTCTTCGTGCACGTCCCCCACCTACGTGGGTGTGTGTGAGAGATACAAACCGCGTTCGTGAGTGTTTTTGTTTTGGGGTGGGGGTGGGGTGGGGGTTGATTTCGTGAATTATTTGTGGGAATATGTGTCGATGACATCTCAAACAAAATTTTGCATGCAATGTGTGTGAAATGGAGGCCTATCCATATCATACATAGAGGGTCGGGCAATCCACGAGAAGAGAGGGAGGGGTCATAGCTATCGATAGAGTCGAAGAGAGGATCAAGTGGGTGGGTGCGAGATCGATGAAGAGAGCCATCGAAATTGTGTGTGTGTGCAAGTCAAAGATATAGGGCGACTGGCCTACCGGAACGTTAGAGGGCACATGTCAAGTTTGTGTGTGGCAGGGAGACATGACTAGAGCGCTCGATGTATCGGTGTGTGTGGGGGGAGGGGGTGGGGGAGGGGTAGGCAGAGGCCTAACTATAGAGGTAGAACGACTCGTATATGTGTTGAGAAGGAGAGACCCAGCTATGTCTTGAGGGAGATCGGTCGACATCCATACATAACTGAAGGACGGGAAATATGATGGGACAGAGAGAGAGAGGAGAGAGAGGGAGGAGAGGGAGGGAGAGGGGTAGAGTGCTGGATGGGTGATGGAGTTGCTTCTCGAAGATGGTGGGAGAGGCCTACTAGACAAACTGAGGGTGGAACTGCAATGTTATCAATAAGAGTGGGGATGTGTTTCTGTGTGTGCCTGTGCGTGATAGATCTGTCGGGACGCATCCATGGATGATGAAGGGGAACCATGTGTTTGGTAAGCAAACCTAACTAGATCGGTAGATCAATTGTTGTTTGTCGGAGGAAGGGAGAGACACAACTAATGAGGTAGATCGATTGACGTGTGGGTAAAAACGAGTTATAAGGACCTAGCTAGCTATATGTATAGCGAGAGATCGGTCGGTGTACGTCCATTTGTTAGAGGCAAATAAGGCCCAGCGAGACGGATAGACAGAGAGAATGGAGCTAGGAGGTGGTGCGAGAGGCCCAACTACTAGCTAGATAGGGGGAGGAGTGTGCGGTTGTGAGATCGATGAAAAGAGGGGCGAGAGTTTACACGTGTGTCTGACCGTATGAGAGACACGAGGCAAGGACACATAAAGGAGGAGATTGAAGGTGTGTGTGTATGTTGTAGGCAGGCATCGCTGGAGAGGTTTATCGATCGGTGTGTGTCGGAAAGGAGTTGTGGAGACTCTGGGAGAACGACCTAAAGAAAAAAATGAATGTGCCCGGTGGATAGAATGCCGAGGGAGGGGGAGGGCGAGGAGGGCGTGTGCATGCACGAGAGAAAGTTAGTGGTAGCTACAAAGGTTAGAGGATTGTGTGGGTGTAAGAGACTAACAAAGATCATAATTTGATATGAAAGCGGATTCATATATTTGAATAGGAGATCATAGTGTTTTAAACATTGCATGCATGAATATAGCGGTGATACACGTGTTGTGCACATGTTATACCATAATGTGATAATGCATGGCGTTTGCAACTCACAGCTAAATGCCGAACAATCTAAACCATACTATACATCAAACAATCTCACATTTTATTTGAATTTGTGATAATGTGTGGCGTTTGCAGCTTACAACTAAATATCGAACAATCTAAACAATACTATATATCGAACATTCTCACATTTTATTTGAATTTGTGGTAATGTGTGGTGTTTGCAACTCACATCTAAATACTTGTAGGCGTAGGGGGCGGGGCACCATACATAATGTGATAAACACATTATACATATGAGACATGGTTTAGATTATGAAGATCTAGCTAGAGCTAGAAATGTAATGTGATTTGAAATCAAAATAAAGTGGATTCAAAAAATCTAGTTCGAGTTCATATAGTACACATAGTTCATATGTAACTCGAGACTAATCATGTGGTGTGCTGTGAAGATAATACACAAACGATGGTTTAACTTGACAATAATGATGATTGTAGATCTTATTAAAACAGAGAAACGAATTCAAATGCTTTGACTTCACAACAATCATTACTGTAGATCTTATTCAAATAGAGAAACGAATTCAAATTTAGTTCATATTGAAGCGGTAGTATATACGTTTGGAATGCACTAAAACGTTCATTTGAGTAGTAGGTTGCATGCATTATACACGTAGCGAAATATTTTAATTGAACATAACATGAATTCAAAGTTTTGAATGACATTTGTAGTGCGCATTGATTTGGTACAGTACACGTTAGGCTTGTCCGGAAATTTCAACCCGCGCCTTGTTAGCCCGAAATATTTAAGATATATCTTTGTCTCGTTGTGCTCCGACAACTCCCTCCATCTCAACCCGCGCCTTGCTATTCCGAAATTACAACGCGCGCGAAAACTCCCACCTCCTGTGAAATCCCGACACGCGAAATGCCCGTGGTACCCCTGAACCGAAAGAACCGCCTCAAATCGGTGGGGGTACTTTCGTAACTTACCCCACATTTCGGACAAGCGCGTCTCTAAGCCATGGTTCCCCACTGCCATCCCATCCGCCCACCCATTCGTACACCGAGGCCGCGAAAACCCGCGACGAAACCCCACACCCTGCTCCGTCCGCCACCCAGCCGGAGCCTCTTCCCCGACGACGTCGTCCACAGCAACACCTCGACGTCCCTCATCCACCGTACCGGATGAGGATCCGTCGTCGATCTCATCGTCCCGCCGGTTCAGCCACCCCGTCCTCCACCTCCAAGGAGCTGCCCCGACGTTCCCCTCGTCTTTCGCGCCACCTCCATTCCCACACCGCCGTCTTCACCTGCACCACCGGAAGAGCATCATCATCACCGTTTCCTCGGATGAAGCTGCGGCCTAATCGGCGCCACCAAAGAGGTTGTACACTAATCGCCGCATTTTCTTCTTGATTCGATCTCACGGTGCTGCCGGCGCTCGGTCCCGAGCCGACACGGCGCGGCTCCATCCACGGCGGCGTCGCCGGCCACTTCCTCCACGGCGTCGCTCCCTCGGCGGCGACGTCCACATCAGTAGGAGCTGCTGCTGCTTTAGCTCTCGCTCGCGCTGCTGCTCTGCTCTTGCTCTCGGTCCCCTGCCTGGTCTGCTCTTGCTATTGCTCTTGCTCGCGCTGCTGCTCTCGCTCTTGCTCTTGCTTGCGATGCTGCTCCGATTTAGCTACACTTCAGTCGACTGAATCGACTTTTGGGTCAGTCGATTTTCAGGGGGTGGGGGGGGGCTCGCCGGGGTGAAGGAAGAACCAGCCGCAGCGGGGAGGGGGGCTCGCCGGAGAGGTACCCCACTATCTATCTTAGGGTTCAGGATGGGGGCGGTGGTCGCCGGCGTGGCGGGCGTTGGCGGGCGGTGGCGTGGGGATCGCCGGAGAAAAAGCTCGGCACGGGGGGGCCTAGAGGGATGGCCGGGGCGGCGGCGGACCGGCGGTGGGGAGTGTTTTCGGGGCGGGCGGGGCGGCGCACCGCCGGCCGCGGGCGGCGGGGGCTGCTGTTTGGCCGGTGGTGGCTGGCGGCTCAGGGGGGTGGAGGTTGAAGATGAACCGCAGGCCCTTGATTTCGTATCCAACGGCTGCAAAATCGACTGACCAGAGATGAAAAAGTCAGTCGACCGACGTGTAGCCTCACCTTGCTAGTGCGTTCAGTTTCGACAGCAAAATTCAGTTTCGACAGCAAAATTCAGTTTCGACAGTTAAGTTCAGTTTCGACAGTTAAGTTCAGTTTCGACAGTTAAGTTCAGAGATGAGCGGCTGATGTATTTTACATCTAGCACTTTGTGGTTATGTATTTTACGTCATGTATTGGAGATGCTATTAGAATTCCACTCAGGTTAACGTTGTTCGTTGTCTCTCTTGTCCTGCTTCAGCCTCGGCGTCGTACAACTCACCGGAGCTGCTCCAACGACGAAACCCTCCATCACAGCGGAGCAGTACCTCGGGCTCCATCTCCAGACGCCTAAGATCTTCTTCCCCTCCTCCGACAGCAAAGTCAGCCGGAGCATCCTCACCGGCCAACCCAATCACGCTGAGATCGACATGGCTTCGCCAAAGAGGTTGTACACTTGTTGCATCTCTTTTTTACTCTACATGTTATATATATTGTCCACTGAGCACACGGATTTGTTCCTTTAGTGTCTCCTTGAAAGAAAAAACGTAGGAATTTTAATTTTCACTTGTCCTCCTTTTCAAATTCCTATTCATGAAGCACAAGACTAAGAGATAGTAGCATAATAGCATTATAACCGTACATTTTCTTGTGGTTTGACTTAATCTCACCATGCTTCTTTGCATCCTGTGATCTTCCAATTGTTGTGAATCAAACACCCAGATTGGCAGAAATCCTGTGTTTTTAAATTCTCTGTTTTGCACGTGCATTCCTATCCTATTCCTGTCTATTTCCTATCCCTGCATTGTTGGAATCCTCCAATTCAAACGAGCCCTTACAGAATTACTTCTCTTACAGATAGTTGTCAAAGAAAACCTTGCGTGGTTTGTCCCGCTCCTGCTGCGCCGTCGTCCACCCCAGCTCAGCTGCTCCAACGACAGAAGGGTCCAGCACAGCAGGGATCCGGCCTCCAGACTGTCTTTCGCCGCCTCAGATCTTCTTCCCCGCCGCTGGCAGCCATGAAAACTGCATTACCATCATCAACCGAGCAGATGACCTCGAGGACTACACGGGTCCGCAAGAGAGGTCGCACTCTTTCGTGTCTGCTTACGTTATGCATCGCTTAATATTACATGCTACTTTATCGTCCTGTTCACCGATTAGACTCTGAGTCAGCTCCAAACTAATGGTCAAACTTGAGTTTTTAAATGGTTGTGGGGTACATATCGGGGCCGCTATCAATAGTATCTATCTACTATCTGGTTAATCTCCGGTGTCTACTATGAGTTTCATGTTGGGTGGGAAACAAACAGTAAAGAAGCCATTATCTGTATTTTTTAACTGAAGCCATTATCTGCCTGCTATTATTGGTTTTGGGTCTATCCACAGGTTGCTACCATCACTCTGGATTTCTGCATGCACTCCTTACATAATCTCACTATGTTTTATTCCTATGCATGACAGTTATTGTAAACAATGGAACTGAACATGTAGAGCAAAAGAGACGAGCCTTGCGTGGCAATAAAATTTCATGCAGACGTCGCTCCATGGTAGGCGCAAAGGCAGCCCCCCTCCACGCATTTCGGATTGTAATCGAGAGGAAGATATCTGTTCTGAGGGGGATTCAGAAGGAGAAGACAACTCCTATTTACCCCCTGAGGTCTTCGCTCTAACTTGGCATGCTGATGTTGGTTATATCATGCATATGGTGTCTTGCATTGCTTACTTTATACATCAAATATGTCATCTGCTTAGTTTAGACATCCTTTGTGCGAATGCCATCTGTTTAGTTTATTCATCGTTTATGTGAATTATGCAACGCCATCTTGTTTAGCCAGGCATCATATATGTGAATTTTGCAATGCCATCCTGCTTAGCCAGTCATCTTATATGTAAATTATATCAGGCCATCCTTTTTTTCGTTACATATTACATTTGTCAACAATGTTAGTACATTCAACTGCTCTTCGTGTGCATCAGCCATTTGACACGGTGATGGCAAATTCTGGAGTGAAAACAAGGTCTTCAGAGCAGACTATGCTATCTGACGAAGCGCATATCTCGCTGGTTACGGATAGCTCCTCAGAGGAGGATTCAGAGACAGATGACCAGTCCTATTCCCCCCCCCGAGGTGTATGCTCTAACTTGGCAGGGTTATGTTGCTCATATCGTGCGTATGGTGTCTCGCATTGCTATGTCATTTGATTAGTTTAGACATGCTTTGTGTGAATGCCACCTGTTCAGTGTCTAATTACCATATATGTGAATTATGCATTGCCATCTTGTTGCAAGACATTATATATGTGAATTATACAATGCTATCTTGTTGCAAAGGCATTATATATGTGAATTATGCAATGCCATGCTGTTTAGCCAATCATCATGTATGTGAATTATATCATGCTATCATTTTTTTGTATTACGTGTTCCATTTGTCGACAACGTTTGTATATTCAACTACTCTTCCTGTGCATCAGCCATTTGAAGCGGTGATGGAAGTATCTGGAGTGAAAACAAGGTATTCAGAGCAGACAATGCTACCTGCTGAAGCAGACATCTTGCTGGTTACAGAGAGCTCCTCAGAGGAGGATTCAGAGACTGATGACCAGTCCTATTTCCCCCCTGAGGTCTATGCTCAAACTTGGCAGGGTTATATTACCCATGTCATGCATGTTGTCTTGCATTGCTTAGTTTTTACATCATATATGGATTGCCATCTGCTTACTTGCTTACTATATAAATCATATATTTGAATTATATCATGCCATCATGTTTACATAGTACATACACATCATCTATCTGAATTATGGCATGGCAACCCATTTAATAAAGACATCATATAGTTATATCATCTCATCCTGTTTAGTGTTTACAGTCATCATATTTTGAATTATGGCATTCTATCCGTGAATGTATGTGAATTATGGCATGCCAACCTATTTAATAAACACATTATATAGTTATGTCATGTCATCCTGTTTACATAGTCTCATATTTTGAACTATGTCTTTCCATCTTTTTTAGTTAGCCATCATAATGTGAAATTGTGTCATGCTATCCTGTTTAGTTAGCCATCATATATGTGAAATTGTGTCATGCTATCCTGTTTGGTTAGACAACATAAATATGAATTATTTCATGCCCTCTTTTATTCCCCACTATCCATTGCACCTGTCTATCATACAATGTCTATACTTTCAATTACTTTTCTTGTTTATCAGCCATTTGAATTGGAGAGCGTGATGGCAGTATCTAAGGGAGTAACAACACGGTCTTCAGAAAAGATAGTGCTACCAGTTGATGCAGATAGAACCACGGTTGTACTTGCCCAAGGACCAGATCCACCACACATAACCCAGACTCTCGCAGATTGTACCCCTACCCAGTTGGACAGAGAACCAGCTACACCCCTTCTAACCCCAACCCCGGCAGATAGTAACCCAGTTCCAGTTGACACAGCACCGTCTCCACCACAGAGCACCCAAACACGAGCAGTTAGTAAGGGAACTGCAGTGCCCAAAGCACGAGGACCACCACTCCGAATCCCAACTCAACGCTTAAAGGAGAAGAAGATTTGTTCTCAGGTCAGGTTCTGTAGCTATGGTTCATACTCCTTTGCTCTTGCATTACTGTATTTACTCATACCAACTATTTTCAAATTTGAAGGATGGAATTGAAACTCCAATGGCGCAACAGGTATGTTTTAAACCTGTTTCTTTAACTGGTTTGCTGTTGTAACCTGCTCTATGTTGATTTCAGTTTCAATTGAATAAACAGTTATGTTCTCATGTCATGCACATTACAAGTGTTGTTATTGCTCTATAGTTACCCACACTTATATTCTGTCTATTCTGCTTTGTCTTGAACAAATATTATTTGAACTGTGTCTCTATCTTGATTTGGCAACAAAAACTAGAATGATATAGACCATAAAGTGACCATGGTACATAGATATATGTTTGTTTCATGCTGTTATCCTGTCCACTTTACTACTGAACTCATTTACCAAAATGAGTTTCATATACAACATGGTAAACATGTGATGTGTCTGCTTGTTTCTCTTTTAGAATGCGGACAAAATATTGGAGAACAGTACCGCGTTATCCAATGGTAAAGGAAGTAATGCAGATAAGGTTCAAGATAGTGAGACATCCCTGTTGGTCTCCAAGAAAGCTGATAAAAACTATCTTGACGACAGTGAGGGAACCCAAAAGTCCTGTCTTGATGTAGTGTTCGAGTTACTGGCCACTACTGCTGGCACAAGCTCTTCGAACTCGCTGCCTGAATCAGTTCGTCTTCTTGAGTCTCAACTTCAAGTTGAAAGACATCGATCAGATGTGCTGCGACAGGAAGCTGAAGGACTGAGGAAGTCCCTGCAGAATTCAGATGCATATTTTCTGGTGCAACAGCAAGCGCTGGAGGATTTAAGCGCCAAACAAGAGAAAGTTAATAAGCTTGCTAAGCATCTTGCCAGCATTATGGGTACCCAGGATATTGTTTCTTGAGATCTTCTGAAGTGGTTTCAGTTCTGGATTTGTTTTGCTGCGGCGTTTATTTGCGCTGGTCGCCAACTTTGACAACCAGTGTATATGATATGCTGCTTTGTTCCCTATATTTGCACTGGTGGCGAACTTTGATGCCCAGTGGATGTAATATGTGTAATAGCCGTGATAGCCTAGCGTTAGTTGCTTGCTTATTTATTTCCTTGTTGTCTTGTTTATTTGTTTGCTTGTAGTCATTGCAGTTCTTTTTCCGCGGTTAGCTAGTGGCTGCAATAACCTATTTTTTAAAACTAGGCCACAATAACCATGGGCTAATATTTACTGTAGTGACACTGGGCCTCCTACTGGCCGTAGAAACAGTGGGCCTTCTACGGGCCGTAGAAACAATGGGCCTTCTACGGGCCGTAGAAACAATGGGCCTTCTGCGGGCCGTATCATCAATGGGCCTTATACGGGCCGTATGATCGATTGGCCAAACATGGGCCAAACAGACCGCATTATGGCCGTAAACGGGCTAGAGTTGGAATCGTCCGTTCATGGGCCGACCATAACGGGCCATCGTTAATAGGCCGTATTTGATGACGCTATGAAAACGGCCCAACGTATTAACGGACCACAAACGGGCCGACTGTAACCACGGGCTGAATTTGGCCCACAAGCAGAAAATGACAGTAACGGGCCGTAAGTAAACGAATGCTGGAAATGAGCCCAAGAATAAATGGGCTCTGAGAAGGCCGAAAGATAACATGGGCTGGAAACGGCCCAACGGAATAACGGGCCGTTAATGGGTATAAAGTGATACACTGTTCATTACGGGCCAGTTTCACCACGGGCCGTTAATGGGTGTAAAGTGATACACTGTTCATTACGGGCCAGTTTCACCACGGGCCGTTAATAGGCCAAGAGTTACATAGGGCCTCATATGGGCCGAAAGACGTCATGGGCCATACATGGGCCAGAAGTGAAAACGGGCTGGAATCATATTGGATGGCCCAGATGACGCTACTAGGCCTAATTTGGATAGGGCGTAACGGGCCTTGGGTTAGCGGGCTGTAAATGGGCTATACGCAAACAGGCCGTTAACAAGCTTTCCATGGGCTGGCCCGCCACCTTTTGACCAAGTCAAACGGGCCGGCCTTTTAACAGGAATGGGCCTCTGTTGGGCCGTGCCACGTGTCGAAGTATCATAGGTGCCTTTTGTCCAATGAGTGGATGATATCTGTCCCAACGATGAGCCGACACGTGTTTCCTCCAGCCAATGATGATTTTACGCGTGGAAAATCCCCATTGGTCGGGGCTATTAACGGGTTATCGGATCCAAAACACGACCCGGTAGCTTAACGGTGTTCCGTTACGGTGGATGCCATGTGTCGGTCACCCTTGACGAAAGCACTTCTGTGACGTGCGATTTATCGTCATGGAAGTGGACACTTCCGTGATGATAATTTTGGTAATGTCATGGAACACTTCTACGACATCACAGGTATGACTATCTTGATTTTTTCATAAAATCGTCATGGATGTACATGCATGACAAAAAAGCGACCTACTGTGACAAACACGTATCATCACGAAAGTGCATTTTTTTGTGCAATACCATGTTCTCCTTGATCTTCTTGGAGATCTATTCGATGTAACTCTTTTTGCGATGTGTTTGTCGAGATCCGATGAATTGTGGGTTTATGATCAAGATTATCTATGAGAAATATCTGAATCTCCTCTGAATTCTTTAATGTGTGATTAAGTTATCTTTGCAAGTCTCTTTGAATTATCAATTTGGTTTGGCCTACTAGATTGATCTTTCTTGCAATGGGAGAAGTGCTTAGCTTTGGGTTCAATCTTGCGGTGGCCTTTCCCAGTGACAGCAGGGGCAGCAAGGCACGTATTGTATTGTTGCCATCGAGGATAAAAAGATGGGGTTTATATCATATTGCAAGAGTTTATCCCTCTACATCATGTCATCTTTCTTAATGCGTTACTCCGTTCTTTATGAACTTATAATACTCTAGATGCATGCATGCTGGATAGCGGTCGATGTGTGGAGTAATAGTAGTAGATGCAGGCAGGAGTTGGTCTACTTGTCACAGACGTGATACCTATATACATGATCATTCCTAGATAATCTCATAATTATTCGCTTTTCTATAAATTGCTCGATAGTAATTTTTTCACCCACCAATTATGCTATCTTGAGAGAAGCCACTAGTGAAACCTATGGCCCCCGGGTCTATCTCTTATCATATAAGCTTCCTATTTACTTTTATTTGCATCTTTGCTTTTCCAATCTATATTATAAAATACCAAAAATATATTTATCTTATCATATTATCTCTATCAGATCTCACTTTCGCAAGTGGCCGTGAAGTGATTGACAACCCCTTTATTGCATTGGTTGCGAGTTCTGGTTTGTTTGTGTAGGTGCGTGGGACTTGTGAGGAGTCTCCTACTGGATTGATACCTTGGTTCTCAAAAACTGAGGGAAATACTTACGCTACTATTGCTGCATCACCCTTTCCTCTTCAAGGAAAACCAACGCAAGGGCAAGACGTAGCAAGAAGGGTTTTTGGCATTGTTGTCGGGGAGGTCTTCGCTCAAGTCAAGACATACCAAGTACCCATCACAAACTCATCTCCCTCGCATTACATTATTTTCCATTTGCCTCTCATTCTCCTCTCCCCCACTTCACCCTTGGCATTTTATTCGCCCTTCTTCTGTTCGTATTTTCATTTGCTTTGATGTCTTACTTGGCTTGTTTGGTCGTTTTGTTGGAATAGTTGTTTATTTATTGCTAAACAGAGAAGCTAAGATCTATGGGTCCTCATCCGCTTGCTAATCTTTTTAAGAGATCCAATTATGATGAACCAATTGCTAGTGAGTTTTTTGCACTAGATTATCTTTATGAAGCTTTGCTTGAAATTCGTGAATCTGAAAATTATGATGAAGAAATTTATGAAGAGATTCACGATAGTTCTTTGAATAAAAAGCATGATTGCAATGATGTTACTATAAATTCTCTTGATGTCAATTGTGCTAATAATATGCAAAACCCTAAGCTTGGGGATGCTAGTTTTACTATGTCTACTACTTGTTGCAATGATCATGATTGGGGTGATTCTTCTTTTGATCTTGAAAATTTATTTAACCCCCATGATGAATATGAGATTGATAATAGTGTTTGCAATATTATTGAAAGTGGGTTTGGAATAGTGTCAACTTTAGATCCCATATATTTTCATGTTGAGGGAGGAAAATATGGTTTTAGAAATTTTCATGTTACTAAATTACCTCTCTTCATGTTGAGATTGCTATCGTCTTCTTCCTTGCATATGCTAGTTTTTGCATGTCTTGATAATTTGTTTGCTTATAGAAAACCTATGCATAGGAAGTATGTTAGAATTAAGTGTGTTTGTCACATGTATTATGATGCTCTCTTTATGCTTCAATTCTTGTCTTTCATGTGAGCATCATTGAAATCTCAATGCCTAGCTAAAAAGGCTTTAAAGAAAAGCGCTTGTTGGGAGACAACCCAATATTTTTCCTTGCTGTTATTCAATAAATTTTGCATCTACCTTCTGTTTAGATGTGTTTCCATGTTTTATTTAGTGTTTGTGCCAAGTAGAACCTATAGGATAACCTATGGTGAAAGTTAATATGATTCTGCTGAAAACAGAAACTTTGCGCCCACGAGAAAAAAATTCAATAAATCACAGAAACATGTTTTTGTGTTGATTCTTTTTGCTGCAGATCAATAGACAAATTTCCTAGGACGTCCTATTTTGGTAGGATTTTTAGAGTTCCAGAAGTATTCGAAAGTTACAGGCTGGGCCACGTGAGCTGAGAGTTTTCAAAAAAAAGACTCGACGAACCGATACACTACAAAAAAAGACACATCCGTGACATTTTGGGCCGAACGAAAATATTTTCTGTCATACTTATGAGACTTCTATGACGATAATTGTGACAAAACCCGGTATCATCATACATCTGGTGGGCTCCTACTTCTATGACAAAAAAATCATGACAGAAAATGGGCTTTTCGTCCTGGGCGGGCCAGAGATGCAGCTGCATGACATTCTTTGGGCCGTCCATGACGGAAAAAACCATGGTAGAAGCGAGGGCAAGGAAAATATCAGGGAGTTCCCGGTTATGGTGTGTGGTCGGGGGCCGAGTGATGCATGTTCCTCTCGTACCGTACGCGTGTGGGTGCGAGACGTTGGGCTCTAAGCCTCTAACTGAACCCGAGCGAGGCGTCGCCTAACTGAACCCAAGTGATTGCACTGCAGGCTATGCGTTACTAAACCCGAGCGATCGAGTGATTCCTTTGCTACTACTGCTAACTGAAGCCGATCGATGTTGCCTCTGGATGAATAGTGAGCGTTGCTGGTGGTTTGGATGAACAGTGAGCGTTGCAGCTGGTGGGTTTGGATGAACAGTGAGTGTTGCTGGGGGGCGGGTTTGGATGAACAGTTCCTAGTGGGGGTGGATGAACATGACCCCCTGGTTGCCTCTGGATGAACAGGACCCCGATTAATCGAGCCGGTTGGGGCTGGATGAACAGGACCCCATGGAGGGCAGGATGAACAGGATGACCCTGTGGAGGGCTGGTTGAATAGTAGCCGGTGGAGGGCTGGATGAACAGTAGGCCGTGGAGGGCTGGATGAATAGTAGCCTGTGGAGAGGGCTGGTTGAACAGTAGCCGGTGGAGTAGCGTGCGGTGGAGGCTGGATGAACAGGAGCCCGTGGATGAACAGTCGCAGGTGGAGGCTGGAGGAGGTCGATGGTGGATGAGCAGTAGCCCGTGGAGGCTGGATGAGGTCGGCGGTGGAGATGAACAGTCGCAGGTGGAGGCTGGAGAAGGAAGATGGTGGATGAACAGTAGCCCGTGGAGGCTGGATGAGGTCGACGGTGGGGATGAACAGTATCCCGTGGAGTCCCGCTTTGCGGTACGCCACACCCCTCCCGATGAACAGGACTCCCGTTTCGACCGTAGCGCTCCAACACAAGTCTGTTTCCTCCGTTTTGCGGTACGCCACACCCATTCCGATCAACAGGACCCCGTTTCGACCATAGGAGGTCCAACAGAAGTCCGTTTCCTCCGTTTTGCGGTACGCCAGGCCCCTCCCGATGAACAGGATCCCGTTTCGACCGTGGCCGGTCAAATACAAGGCCGTCTCCTTCATTATGCGGTACGCCAGGACTCGTGTCCATCGGCTGTTCCATCCAATCCCTCCCGATGAACACGACGACGCATTCCGTTTTGACCTAGTCGGTTGGCTCCCCATGAACATGATGATGACGCAATTTCTCCATTCTGACCCAGCCATGTACACGAGCCCTGGCTGTACTTGTGCGCGAGTAGGCGTTCGAGACCCCGCCCGTATGTACGTACATTGCCGTATTTACTTTCTTGCACCCTGGCCGATGTACGTACGTGTACATGCTACGTGCACGCCTCTACTATGACACGTGCACGTCTACATCGACCAGTATGTACGTACACGTTCGCGACCAGAATGACAATGCTACGTACGCTTCGACCAGGTGGGTCCCGACTGCCAGGCACTTCCTTGCGTGCGAAGATGTAGCAGGTGGGTCCCAGCAGTCAGGGGCGCGAATCGTTTTTTTGCCCGGACGCACTTCCTTGCATGCGAACATGTAGCTGGTGGGTCCCAGTAGTCAGGGGGGAACGTTTTTTTTTGCAAAATACGGTGTCCCGTCCGATGGGTCCGTGCTGTCAGGTGGAGGAATTACTATTTTGCGCGCAATAAGGAGGCACTTCCTTGCAGCCGCCGTGGACCCAGCTTTCAGCCTCTTCACGTACAGTAGGCTTTCGTTGGAAGTTGTTCCTTGACCACGTTGACCATGCCACGCCAAGAGCACCAGGGCGGTGGATGACGACGAGGCCTAGGAAGGGGACGACGTGGAGCCGGGGAAGACGCGGCAGTGGAAGCCCGCACGGAGAGGAGCACGAGGGTTCACTGGTTCGGCTGCGGTGTGAGGCTGCCATCATCGCAGGGCCTGGCCAGCGGTGGGAATTGTAGGAGGCGGTGAGGCCTCCGTGGTAGCACATCCGACCACGGGAGGCAGGAGCATGCAGCATGACCGACGCTGCTTTGGGTGGCTGGAGCAAGAAGACCAGAGGTTGAAGAAGCACTACAACCATTGGATGGACATCGTACGGTCACTGGAGCTAGAATCATTCATATTGACTAAGTTGACAAAGCCCTCCGTCCACGTCAACTTACTAGGCCCACAACTCAGCCTCCCACCAAGGAGGGTCCCAGCTAGCAGGGGGAGTATTTATTTTTTTGTGCGTAATAAGGAGGCACTTCCGGTGGGTCCGAGCTGACAGCGGGGGGAACGTTTTTTCGTGAAATACGGTGGCCCATCCGGTGGGTCCCAGCAGTCAGGGCAGAAACATTTTTTTTTCGTGAAATACGATGGCCCGTCCGGTGGGTCCCTGCTGTCAGGTGGAGGAACAATTATTTTGCGCGTAATAAGGAGGCACTTCCTTGTGGCTGCCGTGGACCCAGCTGTCAACCTCTCCACGTACAGTACTCTTCCGATTGAAGTCGGTCGTTGACCACATTGACCATGCCGCGCCGCGAGCACCACGGCGGTGGATGACGACGAGGCATAGGAACGGGACGACGCAGAGCCGGGGAAGATGCGACAGTGGATGCTCACGTGGAGAGGAGTACGGGGGTTCACTGGTTCCGCTGCGGTGTGAGGCTGCTGTCCCGCAGAATAATAGGGGGTGTGGGTGAGTGGAGGGATGGCCTGGCCAGCAGTGGGAGTATTAGGGGGCGGTTAGGCCTCCGCGGCAGCACAGCCGACCACGAGAGGTAGGAGCAGGCAGCACGACCGGCGCTGCTTTGGGAGGCTGGAGCAAGAAGACCAGAGGTTGAAGAAGCACTACGGCCGTTGGATGGACATCGTACAGTCACTGCAGCTAGAATCGTTTATATTGACTAAGTTGACAAAGCCCTTGGTACACGTCAACTTAGTTGGCCCACAGGCCAGCCTCCGAAACGGTGCGCCATAGATGTCAGGGGGAGGAATCATTTTTTGGGCGGCCGAAGCTAGAATATCCGAGATTGAAGAAGAAGCACGACATCCGTTGGATAGACATCCAACGACCACTGCTGCTAGAACCGTGTGTTCACTATAATAAGTTGACAAAGCCTTGCATACACATCAATTACCTTTTTAGCGGACGCGTCAACTTAGTAGGCCCACAAGTGTGTGGCAGAGATTTTATAGCCCATTTGCGATTTGTAAGAATGTACATCCCATTTTTGAATTCTAATGGAATTTACTACAGCCTATTTACAGTTTGTTAAAACTACAACCCATTTCTAGCTAGGACAACGATTAGTAATTTCAACCAACCATTCAAGATAGAGTTCAATAAAATTTCCCACATTTTGATGGGATCCGAAATATTTTTATCCCGAAATTTCTAGTTAGATTAAATATAAATTTGTATTATGTAAAAATCCAACGCAACATTGCGCGTGCAAGAATTAAAAAATAAGATTTTCAAAATCCATAAATAATATTTTATAAACTAATTTCGTGTTTGGTGCATTTTTTTATAGTTGCTTCCTAGTTTTTATAATTACATCCCACTTATTATTTTTAAAGCCCATTTTCCTGTTAAGTCTAATGCATCCCTCCTAGGAAAGATTTGCAGCCCAGCGGGGCGGAGAATAACAAGTTGACCTTGCCTGGGTATTCCTAAAAAAAATTAATATCTGGGCTGGGTATCTGGCCTGGCCTAGACGGGCCACAACCCGCCCAGTTAATACCCTGCTCTCGTCTAAACAACAACGAAAACATCACCAAGAAAAATTCTGCAGTGCTCACACCTCAAAAACACAAATACTGCTCGAGCTGCTTGGTCCCAGCTGTCAGTCACACCTTGTGCAATTCTCTCGTTTATGTTGACTACATAGGTTGACAATGGTGTGGAACCGTGATGTCAGGAAACTAGGAGGAAGCAAAAAAAATAGTTGTACATAATAAGGAGGCACTTGCGTACGTACAGCTATGGCCCTAGTGGGTCCCTAGTGTCATCCAGTCAAAATAAAGTCATCTCTTGAATCCTCATGTTCGTTGACCATGTTAACAATGCTCGGCGCCACGGCGAGCGCAACAACTCGAAGGATGACGGAGAGGGCCTCGCGGGCCCTACGGATGGTCTGATACAGCGCCCGCTGCTCATTTAGGAAGCCAGGATCATCGGACACCTATGAGCACCTTCGAGAGACTGAGACGACATGAAACGGTAAGGCCGCGCTTGGGAGCTCTGGTTTATTTCAAACCTGTATTAAGATACAAGTGTAATTTACTCGTCACCGGAAACAATGCATAAAATACAGGTGTAATGAAACCGAGGGCCCGAGGTCTATAAGTAAAACCAGTGGGTTACACATGTAATTTGAGAGACCAGTTTATATTCTACTAGTCGAAATCGACCAACCAAGCGCTTCGCCCGAGACCATTTGCTTTTATTTATAAGCATCAGTTTTACAAGCGGTTTTGGTTGGAAAACGACGATCCAATCACGGCCTAATATGATGAGTTGGTCGGAAGATCATATGGTTTCACGTCTAACTTACCCGACTTGTCGTATAGGCTATGCATTAAACATAAGACGATGAACTTCTTAAGCACAGAAACAACAGAAGAGGATGATCTTCTTAACAAGCAAATCACTGACATTAGATCGACATGCAAAACAATACGAAGCATTATTCTCAGGAGGCACAGAGAACAGCTCGTGATGCCGCATGCCACATCATTCCAAGCTCAACTTTGCAATCAAACACAAGGCCTGGCATTACGTAGAAAATATTCAGAACAAAGTCTTAAAATACCTTACATAAGTCAACATTCATGTGACTATGCATCTCAGTAGAGTAACTATTTACTTCTAAACTGAACACAAGAATAGGAAAAAACGATTGACGCTGCAAACAGCAAAGGGCGCCCCACTCAAAAATATCAAATGCATGTCTTCTGTCTAACATCAATGAGCAAATTTTGACAAGGATTTCCAATTCCAATATATTAAACTAATGTCTTCTTGCTAACATCAATGATTAAACTTTGACAAGCTTTTCCCATTCAAAATATGTAATGCCTATGATCGTAGAGTCCTGTCATGGCTTCTTGTACTTGTTTGGGCACTTTTGCCCTAGTGCACACCATGTGTTGTAGAGTTTCCTATGCTCTCTGTAGACTAGTCATGTCACCAGCGTCTACTAATACTCTATAAAGCTTCTCGGTCATTCCTTCTGTAATGTAGCGCAAATAGTGACTGCTTCTTTCTGCAAAGTGGAACGACCAACTGGACCCAGTAATGCAGTAGTTTGCCTTGGACACATTGGCTCCTTTTGTGCAGTTCAACTAAAATCAAAGTCGGAATAAAACCGAGCTTTAATTTTGATATCCCTGTAAGCAACAATAGGCATAAGGGAAACAATTACTGAGAAATAACGGTTGATGACTTGTACTCCCAGAAGAAAAGCATCTACTGATCTACCTTATCTTAATGGGAAACAAAGCATGAGAGTAGCAATTCTCCATCAGTGTGATTCATTCATATTGGGCGAGACATTATCTTAACAATGCCTTGTTTCAACATGTATAAAGAATGACAAAGCAAAAAAGTACCATTCCTAAAACAATGCGACTGATTCATTTTAACAGAGACATTATCTTAACAATACCTTGGTTAAACATGTAGAAAGAACTACAAAGCAGGATAGTACCATTCCTAAAACAATGCGACTGATTCGTTTTAACATAGGCAAAAAAGGAATCAATTGTTGGCCAATAAAGGAGGATGAAACATGCAGCCACAAAAATGGTAATCCCGCCAATCCCTAACAAGTGTTGCAGTTTTGAACGAAGATTCAGTAGTTAATTAATTATGAGAGTGGCATTGCTTAATTTTACCAGCGGCATTAGATTAACAAAAAGCATAAACAGTTCCAAGGGAGAGTGGGCGCAACGACAACATGTGCTTCCATCTACTAATAAAGGGGGTGATGCAGAGTTTTGTTGTAACAAACAAACAAGCATCATGTCTGGGTTGGAACAATTTTTGCTCACTTAATGGTAAAGGCCAACAGTTCAATAGCTTCAGTTCAACATTTATCCAAAACAGTACCAATACAAGTAGCACAACATCTCAAAGCACACAGCAACATCATGTGGATGAAAGTTGGTACTAATCTTTCTTGACCAAGATTTGAAACAACTCGCGAGGAAGACTGGAAACATATCCTAACACATATGAAATCTCGACCTCCTTTTGTGTAGTTCCACAAAAATTAAGCAAAGTCGTCCGTGTGACATTCAAGTTGAACTGCACAAAACACTCTTAAACATAAGTGTTTCGCGTAGCGAAGTAAAATGTCGCAATAGCAACAAGTTGAATAGATATCCCTGTTTAAACAGAGGAAAAAAAGGAATCAATTACTGGCTAATAAAGGAGGATGAAACATGCAGCCACAAAAATGGTAATCCCGGCAATCCCTAACAAGTGTTGCAGTTTTGAAATAAGATTCAGTAGTTAATTCTGAGAGTGGCACTGCTTAATTTTACCAGCGGCATTAGATTAACAAAAAGCATAAACAGTTCCAGGGGAGAGTGGGCGCAAGAACCATATGTGCTTCCATATACTTATAAAGGGGGTGATGCAGAGTTAGTTGCAAGAAAGCAACAAGCATCATGTCTGGGTTGGTCCCATTTTTGTTCACTACTTAATGGGAAAAGACAGCAATACAATAGCTTCAATTCAACATTTATTTAAAGTAGTACCAAAACAAGTAGCACAACCTCTCAAAGCACACTGCACATCATGTGGATGAGACCAAGATTTGAAACAACTCGCCACGAAGATTGGAAACAAATCTCGATCTCCTCTTGTGGAGTTCCACCAAAATTAAGCAAAGTCGCCGGTGTGACATTCAAGTTGAACTACACAAAACACTCTTAAAACATAAGTGTTTCGCGTAGCGAAGCAAAATGTCGCAATAGCAACAAGTTGAATAGATACCCCTGTTTTAACATAGGCAAAAAAGGAAACAATTACTTGCCGATAAAGGAGGATGAAACAAACGGCTACAATAAGAAGCATCTAACTTATCTTGATGGATAAAAAGTAGGATAGTAGCATTTCTAAAACGGTTGCATTGATTCATATTAACAGAGACATTCTGTTAGAACAATATTTATTAACAAATGTAATTTATTTTTAACAGTGGCATTGCTTCAATTTTCCGGTGTTATTCTTAGATTAACAACAGCAAAATAGGTGTATGGGACATGGGACATGGGACATGGGACATGGGACATGCCAGCACCATGTGCGTCCACACGTATAAATGGGTGATGCAGAGTATGTAGCCAAGCAGCATATCTGCGTTGGTCCCATATTTGTTCTCTTTCAACCTTTTTCCTATGTGAGGGCAGCAAATCTAGTCCTGCACAAACTACCCGACCCCCCAGTTTCGGGTTACCCCCTTTTTCCCTTTTCGACCAACAAAGCGGTTGGATAGCCAGTCTATGCTACTTTCCGTCCCTCCTTTCCTCATTTAACCACATCCTAGATTCATGATCCACCCAACCGCACCCTTCTTTCCTCTTTGAACCAAGACCTAGATTCGACTACAGATCGAAAAAGATCCACATGCAGCTAGAGCAATGACGGTTTCAATGAAACTTATACCTTAGGGTCATTGGGATGCGACAAGGCGTGCGACGGGAGGCCGGATCTGCCCACACTACGTACGATAGGGAGGAAGAAGGGGTCGGTGGCCCTCCCGCACATGCGCTGGGTGAAAGAGAACAGCGCAGCCGAAAGTGGATTGCCTCCCTCGCCGAAGGCGATAGAGTGAACACTGCACCTCCTCCCCTTCCTGGTGCGACGGGATCCAGACGCCTCCTTCACCAGCTGTGAGGGGGGGGAGAGACAAGAGGCCAACACAGTCTTGTTTAGATCTGGTGAAGAAAGGGTGAGAGACTGTGAATATAGCAAACCCTAGCAGAGGAACACTGAGCCTCCAGCGTGTATATATATATATATATATATATATATATATATATATATATATATATATATATATATATATATATATATATATATATAGTGCAGCGAGAGTGTGGAGAGTGCAAACCCTAGCGAACGAGCGTTGAGGCTCCAACTTATATATATACTGTAGTACGGACTGAGCTCCGGTACCTTAACTGCACCTGCTTTTGGCTGTATGACAGGTGGGCCAGCCACATTTCGGGCCCACCTGTCATAAACCCAAAGGCAGGTGCACCAAAGTCAATGAAGCTTCGTCCATATAGTACTTGTGTATACGACTAATATATAGTGGAGTGGTTTTCTTATTCTCTCCATAACAATTGTTTTAAATTGTGTAAGTACGAAACGAAACTCTTTATTTAACGTACCAGTGAAGAAAACTACTACTCCCTCTATTCCTAAATATTTGTCTTTCTAGAGATTTCAACAAATGACTACATACGAAGCAAAATGAGTGAATCTACACTGTAAAATATGTCTATATACATCCGTATGTGGTAGTCCATTTCAGACCACATGAAAGACAAATATTTAGGAACGGAGGGAGTACTTCCGATGAACTAATGATCCACACGTCATGGTCGCACTTCCTGTCCTTCATGTGTGCTACACTACCGGCCCTTAAGTGAACAACCACACGTGCGCCAAATTATCGGAAACGTGTGAGAGTGTGTACAACTAAAGAATTTTAATTTCAATTATCGGAAAGGTTTGAGAGTATGTACAGTTTGCCCACTCTAATAATTATGGTTTGTTGTGTTCGGCCTAAACTTGGTCAAACATTACAAAGTTTGACTTCAATCAAATCTAATACGCGGAGTAAATAAAATGGAGGTCTACTACGTCCATCCGGGTTTTGAGTCCACACCATTTTTTTAATCAAAGTTAACAGCTGGCCAAATAAAATTAAGGGGAGCTGGAGACAAAGTTGTGAGAAGGCTTAGAAATCAATACAAAACTTATGCTCTTAGTACCAACGTCGAGCCTTCTTTGGGGAAACATTTGGTTCATAGTCAATTGTGTGATAAAATTGCACCAACTTGAAAGACGACTGCGTCTCCAACGCAACCAAGGTGAACTGACGAAGGGTGTCATCTTTGTGGGTAACAAGCAAAGAGCACTAATGGAAGACATCTTGTTTTTCATTGAAAATTGATCAGCTTCACCAGCCGACGCAACCATGAGGCGCAACCATGAGCATCGATAGGTCATCATGGTGAGGCATCATCCATTTGGCATCAAGTTTGGGGGAGGCACCTATGAAGTTCAACAAATACTCACTGTTGTCTGTTTCTTCTCAGTAATGAAGCTCGAGGAAGGAAGAGCCACGTGGCAGAGGACAGTGAGGCGGAAAAACAATGGCCATCCAATTTTGTGCAGTTCCACTAAAATTGAGGAAGACATGCACGGGTATGGAGATACGCATCGCTGTTTCCAAAAATATTAAAAAGGGATATAGTGTTTACTTTGTTTTACAAGATTAACAATGACATCTCAATTGTCAATAAGAATTAATGAAAAGTAAACCAACAAACAGAAGCATCATGATTATCTTGATGTGAACTAAATCAGGATACCCGAGAAAAAAAGCATTTCTTCATTTAACCAGTGATAGTATCAGATTAGCAGCAGCAATAGGAGCATATGGACAATGACCGCACAACCACCATGTACTTTTTTTGAAACAACATGTATACCTCCACCGAGGCATAAATCAGGACAACTTTTTGAGTGGCATTTCCTCTATAATAGTAGGTGATGTTGGACCAGCAGACGAACCCTAGCTACTATACATGGGGGGCTGGGGAGTAGTCGCATAGCAGAAAACCCGCATGCAGTGACCTGGGGAGCTGGATCAGTACAAGACGTAATACCTCAGGTGGGCAAGATGTCGCTTAGGCGGGCGGGCGGGATCTACCCACATGACGGCAGCGAACAAGGGTGTGGAGGACCTTCGTCCGCGCCAGCGCCGGCTCCGAGAGGACGGTGCGTATCAGCTTCCTCCATCGCCGGCGGTGACAACGTCAATGCTGCACCTCCTCACCTCCCGCAGCGGACGGGATTCGGCCAGATCTATGACCACCGGTGAGATGAGAGATAGAGTGGACACTGTCATCTTGTTTTGATATGGAGAGGGTGAGAGAGCAAGACGCGAGAAACTCTATCAAACAAGAGGCTATAATGGAGTAAAAAAATCTCTCCATAGCAGTGGTTTTAAATAGAATACACGCGTTCCCGAAAAAAAGAAACGAAAACTGGCGGACAATTTTTTAACGTACCAAGAAAGAAAACTCGATCAAAAACATGCCCCCGCTTCCAGGTCGTGAGAGTCGTCGCGCACACACACATAGACATATACATGCATATCCGTGTTTACGTAAAATTCCATTTCCATTTCCATCTCCAATCATATTTTTCCAACTGGCACATTATTTACGTTGTTAATTATATACGCAGCAATATTAACGTACATCATCTCTTCTTTGCCGGCATCCGGACCGCTGCCACGGCCGCTCCTGATCAACCCGAACCCTCTTCATCAACCGCGTGTGCTTCCCGCCCGAAACGGTCAGTGCCGCAGTCATGCCCGGCCAGAGCGGACGCGACCTCTCACTGGCGCCGGATTGAAGCGGCATGCCGGACGAGAGAACATCGCCTGTGTCGCTTCCTTGTGCACGTGACTGCTCCGTGTTCAAAGGTCACAATAGCCGTCCACAACATGCATGTAAAAATTTCTTGGGAGTCTGTTCTACAGCTAGCTGTCCTCCCCCAACTCGTCAAACTCTTCCAGTATAGTGCTAGTACTCCATGGCGCGGTCCATCACAAGCAGGCGGGAAAGTTATTGTATACTCGGTTTGCGGTGAGTGGCATGCCGAGCGACCATGTGGGGTCGATCCATGGAGGAGGGCGAGACACGAATGTGACAGACGTGATTTAAATGTTGGCTTTGCTCGATGGCGCGATCCAACGAATCGAAACATTGGTTTCTCTCCGTTTCCATTTTTTCTCCGGAAAAACGGAAACTTTCCACTCCATTTTTCATTCCTACTCCAAGGTTGCCCCGTTGCAACAATCCATCAAATACAAAGGAAAACTAATAAGCATGCTGATGCATCTCAATGATTCATACATCATAGCCAATATTTACTTCACGACTAAAGACAAAAGTTGTGAGAGCGTGTACGAAAGAAAAAACTACTGATGGGGTCACTATGACTTAAACCCTAAACCCTAAACATGATTTAATTTCCTGTCCAGGTAGAACCTTTCGAAGGAAAGACGGCTAGCACCCTCGGATCATACGGTGCTTTTGTGCAGTTCCACTAAAATCGAGCTGAGCATCCCTGTTGGCAAAGATATTGAAGAAGTGTGATTAGAATAATTGTAATGGCACTAGTTCATGAGACATAAACTCATCACAAGTAGAAGCCGGTAGAAGTAGAGAAAGATCTACATGGAGATGGAGCTACTTGGGGAGCTGCGGCAGTGGAGCACGCCGGCTCCAAAAGGAAGATGGACTACCTGGGACATCGGGCTGTAGCTAGAAGGGCAGTTGGGACGCGGCATCGGCCAATACCGCGGTGACCCCCGATTTGGACGCACCGACTGTGGGTTTTCTCCCTCGCCGATGTCTACCGCGTCTACACAGAACATTGTTCCCTTCCCCCAGTTGTGGAATCAGGCCGGAAATGTGACCAGTGGTGTGGCCACCATCGTTCTATGCTTGTGAAGAGAGCAACCCAAGCAAGCAGGCTTGTAGCTTAGGCTCCTGCTAGTGTATATATAGTGGTTTCCTTTTTCTCTTCACATCAACCATTTTATATTGCGTACGTGTCATTGTATATATAGTGATTTGACTGCTCCTTAGTGGCCCCTACATGTACTCCCCCTACGTGTATGCAATAGTCACATGTACACATGGACGCCAAAATGCGCGCGACACCCTAATCCATGCATGTCCGAGCACACGACCGAACACACATGGTCACGCTCAAGGGCTCAACCTACACGTGCATGCACACACATACTCAGCCAGGGCGAGTTAGTGACCGTATAAACACTGGAAAATGTATGTATTGAGCACAATGAGCATATTATGAAGTCCACTGACCGTATTTTTACAATACAGTGACAGACAGTGTATTTATCTCATTTGAAATTAAGCCATATTAATCGGAGAGGAGGCAGTATGGACCAGCATTACTTTGTTGTGTCCCGTCAACTTGCCGAATGAGGAGAAGCTTGCAGGATGGGAGAAGCTTGCGCACGGTGGCTCGCAGGACAAGGAGAAACTTTTGACTAATGCAAGCTCTCCCTCGCTCAGGCGGTGGATGTGCAACAGTTAATTCGGTGTCAGACTGCCAGAAGCATACACTATACTAGTACTATTATTGTTTGACTTCCCGAAGAGGCGAACAGCCAAGCGCAAAGTTTACTAGTACTAGTACTAGTACTATAGTCTATAGAGGTAGTATGTACTATACTAGTACTAGGAACCGGATGGAGGAGCGTCTGCACTCTTATTATATTTCTAAAATGTGATAAAGCAATCTTCAACACATTTGGTTCTCTTCGAGGGTTCTCGCATGTGATAATGGAAGTTGATTGCATGGAACACTCGCCACAATTCTCGCTTAATTCTGGCTCATATCCTGTTACAAATAGGAGCACTCGGTAATATTTCCTCTTTTTTTGTTATTCATCATGTAAATAGATCAGCAAACCTTGCGGCGCATCTTTATGCGAACCGTGCTTGCTGCACTTTGAATGTGGCCGAGAGCTGGCTTGATGAAACACCTCGCTTCCTACTTCTTTTTTCTGGGGTACCTCGCTTCCTAGTGACCAGTGTCTTGGCTGATCGTCTTAAGAATGTTTATATATGAATAAAGCTCTCTCATTTACCCGCAAAAAAGATTAAGCCATATTAACCGTAATGGAGGGAGTATGGACTAGCACTACTTCTTGGTGTGTCCCATCAACTCGCAGAACAAGGAGAAGCTCACAGGACAAGGTGAAGGCCTTTTGACTAATGCAACCTACCCTCGCCCAGGCGGTGGACATGCATTAGTTCATTCGGTGTCAGATTGCCAGAGGCATACACTATAGTACCCAACATGCGGAGTACCATCATTGTTCGACTTCACGAAGAAGCGAAGAGCCAAGCGCAAAGGTTTAGTAGTACGAGTAGTACTACTACTTGAACCGCATGGGGGAGCATCTGTACTCTTATTTTTTTTAATCTCTGATAAACTAAACATTTATTCGGGAGAAGGGCGGAAAACGGCAGCCCAACATGTAATGATGATATCGATCAACCATGCTTGATTATATCTTGGCCTCCGTGCGAGCCCGTCTGTGTGTTCTCGCTCCTCATCTCTCTCAAGGAACGCGGGTTGGCCATTTTGCCATCAATTGAGATCAGTTTGCTCACACTCCGGTCCCACGTGTCAGTGATATGCCAAGAGGAGGTGTGTTGACCGACTGGCCATACGCGTACTTGGTTTTGCACGTTCATACTACTCCTCCCTCCGTCACAGTTTACAGGGCGCGCTTCATTATGATGCATTTTTCTCAATGCATTTCCACCACCAGAGAGACTTTAGACACGTTTGGTTTAATTTAGGAATGAAGGAGTATAATTTTGTGCATGGCACATGGACCCGAATGCTGAAGAGGTTTCTGGCAATGCTATCAAGCTTCCAGCATTTATTTACATAATTGACGCACTATACAAATAATTTTCTAGCAACATGAAATTGTACAATGGTGTGAGCTTTCAACTTTTGTTTCGTGTGTCTTGCCATCGATGCTCTTTCGGAAACGATAAAAAACTAACTTCCTTGCTAATGCATCTCAACTATTAGCAGATTAGGGCTAATATTTACATCACAACTAAAGACAAAGTTGTGAGAAGGTGTTAAATTAAAATTGATCCATGCTTTCGTTGGCAGCAACGTCCCCCCAGCTCTGTCTAAATCAACAAGGCATGTTGGGAAAAAAGTAGCTGTCTGGAGCATGCAACATTCCGATCATTTTGTGCAGTTCCACTAAAATAGAGTTGAGCTTCCCTGTTCCAAAGATATTAAGTGTGATTACGATAATAGAGGACTGCTGATGAAACAATAAACACACAAATAGAAGTCGGTCACCTTTGCAGTCTCTCTTAAGACTAACTAGTTGGAGAAGATTAGGCTCGGAGTTGGATGAGGAGGATAGAGCAAAACCAATCTCCCTTTGTGCAGTCGCACTGAAATGTAGAGACATTGCCCGTGTGACATTTTAGTACAACTGCACAAAACATTCTTAAGAAAAAAGTGATTTGTGCAGTTCACCAAAAGGTCGCAATAGCAACAAGGTGAAATGGATAGCCCTGTTTGCAAAATGAGGTAGAAAGGAAACACTTACTGGCCAATAACAGTTGATGACACATACGGCGACAAAAAAGAAGCATATTCCTTGTCCTAAGGGAAGATAACAACACGGTTGTGTTTGTCTAAAACGATCTGAGGACGAGATTGCAATATGGAAAGTACGCCGGACGAGCTATATTTTGGGCAAAGAACTATGGAAGATCCACATGCAGTGACATGGGAAAACGGGCAGTGGAGCAAGGCTGGAGGGGATACCTGGAGGTCGTCGGGATGTAACGAAGCGTGAGTACGTGCATAGTGCACCTATTCTCTTCTTGTATACGCACACCACCTACATGGGGTTGTGTGAGAGAGATACAAACGTAGAGAGATATAGTGTGTGGGTTCATGAGAGTTTTTTTCGAGGGGGGGGGGTTCAATCAAAAAAATGTAATATATGCAATGTGTGTGAAATAGAGTCCTAGATATATCATATATATAGAGGGGGCGATCCACGAGAAGAGAGTGGAGGTATCATCGGCTTGAGGTGTCCATAGAATCGAAGAGAGGGATGATGTGTGTGTGTGTGTGCGCGCGCGATTGATAAAGAGTGCCATTGAATTTGTGTGTGCCCACGTCAAAGGTATAGAGTGGCTGCCCTACTGGAATGTGAGAGGGGACATGTGCTGTTTGTCTCTGTGGCATGGACACCTACCTACAGCGCTCGACTATCGGTGTGTGTGTGGGGGGGAGGGAGGCCTAATTAACTATAGAGGTACAATGGCTGGTATATGTGTGGAGGAGGAGAGAGGCCTACCTCATGTATTAAGGGAGACCGATCTACCTCGTGTATTAAGGAAGATCGATCGACATCCATGCATATGTGTAGGAGAGGAATAAGGTTGGGAGAGAGACAGAGCAAGAGTGTTGGAGGGGGTGGTAGTGGATTTGCTTCTAACAAATGGTGGGATAGGCATGTTAGAAAAACGGAGGGCACGCCTGCAATATCAATAAGAGAGGGGATGGCTACCTATCTGTGCACGTGCGTGTGAGAGACGGGTCAGGAGGCATGCACGAATGATGAGGGGGGACAATATGGTTGTGGTAAGCAGATGTAACTACATAGGAAGATCAATCGTCCTTTTTCAGAGAAATGAGAGACATAACTTGTGAGGTACGTCGATCGATGGGGCGGGGGAATAATTAAATTTGACCTAGGTATATGTTGGGAGATCGATCGGTATACATGCATGTGTGTGTTAGAAGCAAATGAGGCACGTGGAGAAGGATAGAGAGAGAGAGGGATGCATCTAGCTAGGAGGTGGTGCGAGAGGCATAATATATCAAGGGGGAAGGAGTGTGCGAGTACGAGATCGATGAAAGAGTGGTGGGAGTGAGGCATGGACGGTGATAAGAGAAGAGTGCAAGCTTGTGTTTGTGCTAGGCACACCTGGCTTGAGAGGCATATCGATCGATGTGTGCCATAAAGAAGGAGCTGGGGGGCCTACACACTCCGTGGGTGAACGACCTAAAGTGAAAAGACGAATTTGCGCGATGGAGCTAGAGAATGCTGAGCGTGAGAGGGATGCGGGCGTGTGCATGCACGCAGGAAAGTTAGCACTAGCTACAAAGATAAGAGGATTGTGTGGGTGTAAAAGAAGAATGGAGATCATACTTCATTATAAAAAGGGAATTCGGATATTTGAAGAATTTATCATAGTGTTTTAAACCGACGCATGTGTGAATATATATAACGGTGATACACATGGTGTGGTTATGAACATGTTATACTACATATAATATATTTTATCTGTACTCTTATAAAAAGCGGAGTTTTTGATGATGGTGTGCCTGCCATGCTGCAATATAGGCCGTCCGATTTATATCTGATGGATAGGAAGGAAACTATGGCAATTTTGAAAAAAGATACCCACACCCCTCTCCATATTTGCAAATTAGGCCTCCCCTTGATCATGTTGATGTTCTGTGGAACGCATGGGCATCTTGCTAGTACTACGTATAATATATAGAACATTGATTATAATATGGGCTAATGTGTGGCTTTTGCAGCTCAGGTCTAAATACTTGTCATAATGTAGGGGGCGGGGCACTATACTTTGTGTGATAAACACGTTGTACGTATGGAACATGGTTTAGATTATGAATATATAGTTAGTACATCAAATGTATTATTATTTGGAATCAACATCAAGTGTATTCAAAAAATAGAATTTGAGTTAATGTAGTACACATAGTTCATATCCTTCTCTGTAGTAATCATGTGGTGTGTTATTAAGGTAATACACGAATGATGGTTGAAGTTGGAAACAATCATGATTGTAGATTCTTATTGAAATAGAGAAACGAATTCAAATTCAGTTCGAATTGCAGCGGTAGTTTAGACATTTGGAATGCACTAAAATGTTGGTATGAGTAGGTTACATGCATTATGCAGCAAGCGAAAAAATTTAATTGGACATAACATGGATTCATACTCCCTCCTTCCATCTATATAGGGCGTAATGCGTTTTTAAGACCGCCTTTGACTATTGACAAGATTAATAGTACATGACATGCACAATGTGAAAATTATATTATTTAAAGCTCCTTTCACACACGAATTTAACAGTGTGCTTTGTGTAAGTTGCATGTCATATATTATTGCTCTAATATTTGGTCAAAATTAGCATCGAAAAACGCATTAGGCCCTATTTAGATGGAAGGATGGAGTAGCTTTGAATAGCATTTGTATAGTAAAACGGGGCAAGACTCTCTCTTTGTGTGGTGTGAATAGTTTTAGTTTTTTCGTTTTCTTTTTGGTTGAGGGAAGTGCGAATTGATTTGGTACATACAAGTACAATATTAGACGTTAGGCTTGTCCCTAAAATTCAACCCGCACCTTGTTATATCCCGAAAATTCATATATCATCCTCCCAAAACTGGCGCCTTCACAACCCGCGCCTTGCTATCCCAAAATTACAACGCGCGCGAAAACTCCCCCCAGCTGCCAAATCCCGACACGCGAAATCCACCTTTTAACCCTGAGACAAAAGGGACGCTAGTTCAAATAGGTGGGGGGTACTTTTGTAACACACCCTACATTTTGGACAAGCGCGTCCCTAAGTCATGGTTCACCCCCTTCCATCGCCTCCTTTTCGCCATTCGAAATCCCAGGCCGCCATAACCTCTTCGCTCCAGCCGTGAAACCCGACCCTCCCCCGTCCACCACCTCACCGCTGCCCAGCCGGAGCCACTTCCCTGATGACGTTGTCCTCCGCAACAGCTCGACGTCCCTCGTCCACCTCCCTGTATGAGGATCCGTCGTCCATCTCATCGTCCCGCTGGTTCAGCCGCCCCGTCCTCCACCTCCAAGGAGATGCTCCGACGATCGCCTCATCTATCGTGGCTACTCCATCCCCATAGTGCCGCCTCAACCCGCTCCACCGGAACCACAACATCCTCACCAACTCCTCGGACGAAGCTGAGGCCTACTCGGCGCCACCAAAGAAGTTGTACACTCATCACATGGCACCTTCTCCTTAACTCGACCTCCTAGTGCCGACGGTGCTGCATCCCGCACCCCCATGGAGTGACTACATTGAAGCCGGTGCCACGTGCGGCATCTTCAAGGCGGCTCTCCCCTAGTGCGAGGGCCCTTCGGCGGCGGCGGCCATACCAGCCGGATCTGCTGCTGCTCTGGCTCTTCCTCGCTCGCTCGCGCTGCTGCTGCTCTAGCTCTTGCTCGACCGCTCGCTCGCCAAGCTGCTGCTGCTCCGGCTCTCGCTCGCTCGCTCGCGCTGCTGCTGCTTGATACGTCTCCAACGTATCTATAATTTTTGATTGTTCCATGCTATTATATTACCTGTTTTGGATGTTTATGGGATTTACTCTATACTTTTATATCATTTTTGGGACTAACCTACTAACCGGAGGCCCAGCCCGAATTGTTGGTTTTTGCCTATTTCAGTGTTTCGAAGGAAAGGAATATCAAATGGAGTCCAAACGGAATGAAACCTTCGGAAGTGATCTTTTTGGAACAAACGCAATCCAAGAGACTTGGAGTGGACGTCAAGAAGTGAATGAGGTGGCCACAAGGGTGCCCGGCGCTTCCTAAGGGGGTGGGCGTGCCTCCCACCCTCGTGGGCCCCTCGAGCGTCAACCGGCATATTCTTCCTCCTATATATATCCATGGACCCCTAAAACATCCAGGAGCACCACGAGAAACTATTTCCACCGCCGCAACCTTCTGTATCCGCGAGATCCCATCTTGGAGCCTTCACCGGCGCTCCGCCGAAGGTAGAATCGACAATGGAGGGCCTCTACATCATCTCCAAGGCCTCTCCGATGAGTTGTGAGTAGTTTACCACACACCTTCGGGTCCATAGTTATTAGCGAGATGGCTTCTTCTCTCTCTTTGAATCTCAATACAAAGTTCTCCTTGATCTTCTTGGAGATCTATTCGATGTAACTCTTTTTGCAGTGTGTTTGTCGAGATGCAATGAATTGTGGGTTTATGATCAAGTTTATCTATGAGAAATATTTGAATCTCCTCTGAATTCTTTTATGTGTGATTAAGTTATCTTTGCAAGTCTCTTTGAATTATTAGTTTGGTTTGGCCTACTAGATTGATCTTTCTTGCAATGGGAGAAGTGCTTAGCTTTGGGTTCAATCTTGCGGTGTCCTTTCCCAGTGACAGCAGGGGCAGCAAGGCACGTATTGTATTTTTGTCATCTAGGATAAAATGATGGGGTTTATATCATATCGCATGAGCCTATCCCTCTACATCATGTCATCTTGCTTAATGCGCTACTCTGTTCTTATGAACTTAATACTCTAGATGCAGGCAGGAGTCGGTCGATGTGTGGAGTAATAGTAGTAGATGCAGAATCGTTTCGATCTACTTGTTGTGGACGTGATGCCTATATACGTGATCATGCCTAGATAATCTCATAACTATGCACTTATCTATCAATTGCTCGACAGTAATTTGTTCACCCACCGTAATACTTATGTTATCTTGAGAGAAGACACTTGTGAAACCTATGGCCCCCAGGTCTATCTTTTGTCATATAAGTTTTAAATCTACTTTTATTTGCATCTTTTATTTTCCAATCTATATCATAAAAATACCAAAAATATTTATCTTATCTTATTATCTCTATCAGATCTCACTTTTGCAAGTTACTGTGAAGGGATTGACAACCCCTTTATCGCGTTGGTTGTGAGGTTCTTGTTTGTTTGTGTAGGTGCGTGGTACTTTTGAGGAGCATCCTACTAGATTGATACCTTGGTTCTCAAAAATTGAGGGAAATACTTACGCTACTTTGTTGCATCACCCTTTCCTCTTCAAGGGAAAAACCACGCAAGCTCAAGAGGTAGCAAGAACGATTTCTGGCGCCATTGCTGGGGAGGTCTTCGCTCAAGTCAAGACATACCAAGTACCCATCACAAACTCATCTCCCTCGCATTATATTATTTGCCATTTGCCTCTCATTTTCCTCTCCCCCACTTCACCCTTGCCATTTTATTCGCCCTCTCTTTCCCGATCTCCTTTCTCTTTTGCTTGCCTTTTTGTGTGCTTGTGTGTTGGATTGTTTGTCACTATGGCGCAAGATAATACCAAATTGTGTGACGTTTCCAATACCAATAATAATGATTTCCTTAGCACTCCGATTGCTCCTCTTAATGATGTTGAATCTTGTGAAATCAATGCTGCTTTGTTGAATCTTGTTATGAAAGATCAATTCTCTGGCCTTCCTAGTGAAGATGCCGCTACTCATCTAAACAACTTTGTTGATTTGTGTGATATGCAAAAGAAGAAATATATGATATTGTTAAATTAAAGTTATTTCCGTTTTCACTTAGAGATCGTGCTAAAACTTGGTTTTCGTCTTTGCCTAAGAATAGTATTAATTCATGGAATAAGTGCAAAGATGCTTTTATCTCTAAGTATTTTCCTCCCGCTAAGATCATCTCTCTTAGGAACGATATTATGAATTTCAAACAACTTGATCATGAGCATGTTTCCCAATCTTGGGAAAGAATGAAATTAATGATTCGCAATTGCCCTACTCATGGTTTGAACTTATGGATGATCATACAAAATTTTATGCTGGATTGAATTTTGCTTCTAGAAATCTTTTAGATTCGGCCGCGAAAGGCACTTTTATGGAAATCACCTTAGGAGAAGCTACTAAACACCTTGATAACATTATGGCTAATTATTCTCAATGGCACACCGAAAGATCTACTAGTAAAAAAGTGCATGCTATAGAAGAAATTAATATTTTGAGTGGAAAGATGGATGAACTTATGAAATTGTTTGCTACTAAGAGTTCTTCTATTGATCCTAATGATATCCCTTTGTCTACTTTGATTGAGAATAATAATGAATCTATGGATGTGAATTTTGTTGGTAGGAATAATTTTGGTAACAATGCTTATAGAGGAAACTTTAATCCTAGACCGTTTCCTAATAATTCCTCTAATAATTATGGAAATTCCTACAACAATTCTTATGGAATTTTTAATAATATACCCTCTGATTTTGAGAATAGTTAAAGAATTTATGATCTCTCAAAAGAATTTCAATGCTTTGCTTGAAGAAAAATTGCTTAAACTTGATGAATTGGCTAGGAACGTTGATAGACTCTCTCTTGATGTCGATTCTTTGAAACTTAGATCTATTACACCTAAGCATGATATCAATGAGTCTCTCAAAGCCATGAGAATTTCCATTGATGAGTGCAAAGAAAGAACCGCCAGGTTGTGTGCTAAGAAAGATTGCTTTGTAAAAGCGTGTTCCCATAGTTTCCATGAAAATAATGATGAAGATCTAAAAGTTATTGATGTGTCTCCTATTAAATCTTTGTTTTGCAATATGACTCTTGATAATGATGGGACTGGAGATGAGTCAACTTTAGTTAAAAGGCATCCCAATGATTCGGAGTTTTTAGATCTTGATGCTAAATTTGGTAAAAGTGGGATTGGAGAGGTCAAGACTTTAAATAGCATTGAATCCACTATTATGGATTTTAAGGAATTTAATTATGATAATTGTTCTTTAATAGATTGTATTTCCTTGTTGCAATCTGTGTTGAACTCTCCGCATGCTTGTAGTCAAAATAAAGCTTTTACCAAACATATTGTTGATGCCTTGATGCAATCTTATGAGCAAAAACTTAATTTGGAAGTTTCTATACATAGAAAACTTTATGATGAGTGGGAACCTACTATAAAGATTAAAATTAAAGATCATGAATGCTATGCTTTGTGTGATTTTGGTGCTAATGTTTCCACGATTCCAAAAACTTTATGTCATGTGCTAGGTTTCCATGATTTTGATGATTGCTCTTTAAACTTGCACCTTGCGGATTCCACCATTAAGAAACCTTTGGGAAGGATCAACAACGTTCTTGTTGTTGCAAATAGGAATTATGTGCCCGTAGATTTTATCCTTCTTGATATAGATTGCAATCTTTCATGACCTATTATTCTAGGTAGACCTTTCCTTAGAACGATTGGTGCAATTATTGATATGAAGGAAGGGAATATTAGATTCCAATTTCCATTAAAGAAAGGCATGGAACACTTCCCTAGAAAGAAAGTCAAATTACCTTATGAATCTATTATGCGAGCCACTTATGAATGAAATACCAAAGATGGCAATACTAAAATCTATCCTTGCTTTTGTACCTAGCTAGGGGCGTTAAACGATAGCGCTAGTTAGGAGGCAACCCAATTTTATTTTTGTTTCTTGCCTTTTGCTTCTGTTTATTAATAAATATTTCATCTTTCTTCTGTTTAGATGTGTTTTCATGTTTTAATTAGTGTTTGTGCCAAGTAAAACCTATAGGATAACCTATGGTAATAGTTAATTTGATTCTGCTAAAAAACAGAAACTTTACAATCACGAGAAAAAATTCAATAAATCACAGAAACGAGATTTTGTGTTGATTCTTCTTGATGTAGATCAATAGAGAAATTTCCTAGGACGTCCTATTTTTGTAGGATTTTTAAAGTTCCAGAAGTATTCGAAAGTTACAGATTTCTACAGACTGTTCTATTTTTCACAGATTCTGTTTTTGGTGTGTTGTTTGCTTATTTTGATGCATCTATGGCTAGTATCGGGGGGTATGAACCATAGAGAAGTTGGAATACATTAGGTTTAACACCAATATAAATAAATAATGATTTCATTACAGTACCTTATGTGGTGGTTTTTCTTTCTTGCACTAACGGAGCTTATGAGATTTCCCGTTGAGTTTTGTGTTGTGAAGTTTTCAAGTTTTGGGTAAAGATTTGATGGACTATGGAATAAGGAGTGGCAAAAGCCTAAGCTTGGGTATTCCCATGGCACCCCAAGATATTCAATGACAACCAGAAGCCTAAGCTTGGGGATGCCCCGGAAGGCATCCCCTCTTTCGTCTTCGTCTATCGGTAACTTTACTTGGAGCTATATTTTTATTCGCCATATGATATGTGTTTTGCTTGGAGCGTATTGTATGATATGAGTCTTTGCCTTTTAGTTTACCACAATCATCATTGCTGTACACACCTTCTGAGAGAGACACACATGATTTGGAATTTATTACAATACTCTATGTGCTTCACTTATATCTTTTGAGCTAGATAGTTTTGCTCTATGTGCTTCACTTATATTTTCTAGAGCACGGCGGTGGCTTTATTTTGAAGAAATTGTTGATCTCTCATGCTTCACTTATATCATTTTGAGAGTCTTATAGAACATCATGGTATTTTCTATGGTTATAAATTTGGTCCTAGAATGATGAGCATCCAAGTTGGGTATAATAAATACTATCATAGAAAGTGCAGTAAACACTATGATCAATTTGATGCTTGATAATTATTTTGAGATATAAAGGTGGTATTGTTAGAGTCATGCTAGTTGGGTAATTATGAAATTGAGAAATACTTGTGTTGAAGTTGGCAAGTCCCATAACATGCCCGTATGGTAAAAGTTGTGTGACAAATTTGTTGCATGGGGTGCTCTTTTAATTGTCTTCCTTATGAGTGGCGGTTGGGGACGAGCGATGGTCTTTTCCTACCAATCTATCCCTCTAGGGGCATGCGTAGTAGTACTTTGCTTCGAGGGCTAATAAACTTTTGCAATAAGTGTATGAGTTCTTTATGACTAATGTGAGTCCATGGATATACGCACACTTACCCTTCCACTTTGCTAGCCTTTATTATGCCGCGCAACCTTCGCCAGTATCATGCACCCATTATTTACCTTCCTCAAAACAGCCACCGTACCTACCTATTATGGCATTTCCATAGCCATTCCGAGATATATTGCCATGCAACTTTCCACCGTTCCGTTTATTATGACACGCTCCATCATTGTCATATTGCTCTTTGCATGATCATGTAGTTGACATCATATTTGTGGTAAAGCCACCTTCATAATTTTTCATACATGTCACTCTTGATTAATTGCATATCCCGGTACACCGTTGGAGGCATTCACATAGAGTCATATTTTCTCCTAAGTATTGAGTTGTAAATCAATAAAAGTGTGATGATCTTCATTATTAGAGCATTGTCCCAAGTGAGGAAAGGATAATGAAGACTATGATTCCCCCACAAGTCAGGATGAGACTTCGGACTTCATAAAATAAAAGAGGCCAAAGAAGCCCATACAAAAAAAGAGGCCAAAGAAGCCCACCAAATAAAAAAAGAAAAGAAATGAAATGAGAGAAAAGAGAGAAGGGAAAATGCTACTATCTCTTTTCCACACTTGTGCTTCAAAGTAGCACCATGATCTTCATGATAGAGGGTCTCCTATGTTGTCACTTCCATATACTAGTGGGAATTTTTCATTATAGAACTTGGCTTGTATATTCCAATGATGGGCTTCCTCAAAAGGCCCAGTTCTTCGTGAGCAAGCAAGTTGGATGCACACCCACTAAGTTTCTTTTGTTGAGCTTTCATATATCTATAGCTCTAGTGCATCCGTTGCATGGCAATCCCTACTCGCTCACATTGATATCTATTAATGGGCATCTCGATAGGCCGTTGATATGCCTAGTTAATGTGATACTATATTCTCCTTTTTTTCACAACCACCACCATATACCACATATAGTGCTATGTCCATGGCTTGCGCTCATGTATTGCGTAAGAGTGAAAAAGGCTGAAGCGCGTTAGAAAAAATGAACCAATTGCTCGTCTTGTCATCGGGGTTGTGCATGATGGGAGTATTTTGTGTAATGAAAATGAAGCATGGCCAAACTATATGATTTTGTAGGGATAAGCTTTCTTTGGCTATGCTATTTTGATAAGACATAATTATTTGTTAGTATGCTTCAAGTATTATTATTTTTATGTTTTATAAGCTTTTATCTTGAATCATTTGGATCTGAACAATCATGCCACAATAAAGAAAATTACATTGAGAATTATGCTAGGTAGCATTCCACATCAACAATTCTATTTTTATCATCTACCTACTCGAGGACGAGCAGGAATTAAGCTTGGGGATGCTTGATACGTCTCCAGCGTATATATAATTTTTTATTGTTCCATGCTCTTATATTACCTGTTTTGGATGTTTATGGGCTTTACTCTAAATTTTATATCATTTTTGGGACTAACCTACTAACCGGAGGCCCAGCCCGAATTGCTGTTTTTTGCCTATTTCAGTGTTTCAAAGGAAAGGAATATTAAACGGAGTCCAAACGGAATGAAACCTTCGGAAGCGATATTTTTGGAACAAACGCAATCTAGGCGACTTGGAGTGGACGTCAAGAAGCGAACGAGGCGGCCACAAGGGTGTCCGGCGTGCCCTAAGGGGGTGGGCGCGCCCCCACCCTCGTGGGCCCCTCGAGCATCAACCAACATACTTCTTCCTCCTATATGTATCCACAGACCCCGAAAACATCCAGGAGCACCACAAGAAACGATTTCCACCACGGCAACCTTCTATATCCGCGAGATCCCATCTTGGAGCCTTCGTCGGCGCTCCGCCGGAGGGGAAATCGACCATGGAGGGCCTCTACATCATCTCCAAGGCCTCTCCGATGAGTTGTGAGTAGTTTACCACAGACCTTCGGGTCCATAGTTATTAGCTAGATGGCTTCTTCTCTCTCTTTGAATCTCAATACAAAGTTCCCCTTGATCTTCTTGGAGATCTATTCGATGTAACTCTTTTTGCGGTGTGTTTGTCGAGATGCAATGAATTGTGGGTTTATGATCAAGTTTATCTATGAGAAATATTTGAATCTCCTCTGAATTCTTTTATGTGTGATTAAAATATCTTTGCAAGTCTCTTCGAATTATTAGTAGATTGATCTTTCTTGCAATGGGAGAAGTGCTTAGCTTTGGGTTCAATCTTGCGGTGTCCTTTCCCAGGGACAACAGGGGCAGCAAGACACATATTGTATTGTTGCCATCGAGGATAAAAAGATGGGGTTTATATCATATTGCATGAGTTTATCCCTCTACATCATGTCATCTTGCTTAATGCGTTGCTCTATTCTTATGAACTTGATACTCTAGATGCAGGCAGGAGTCGATCTATGTGTGGAGTAATAGTATTAGATGCAGAATTATTTCGATCTATTTGTTGTGGACGTGATGCGTATATACATTATCATGCCTAGATAATCTACTAACTATGCACTTTTCTACCAAGTGCTCGACAGTAATTTGTTCACCCACCGTAATACTTATGCTATCTTAAGACAAGCCACTAGTGAAACCTATGGCCCCCGGATCTATCTTTTATCATATAAGTTTTCAATCTACTTTTATTTGCATCTTTTATTTTCCAATCTATATCATAAAAATACCAAAAATATTTATCTTATCTTATTATCTCTATCAGATTTCACTTTTGCAAGTTACCATGAAGGGATTGACAACCCCTTTATCACGTTGGTTGTGAGGTTCTTGTTTTATTTGTGTAGGTGCGTGGGACTTTTGAGGAGCCTCCTACTCGATTGATACCTTGGTTCTCAAAAACCGAGGGAAATACTTACGCTACTTTGCTACATCACCCTTTCCTCTTCAAGGAAAAAACCAACGCATGCTCAAGAGGTAGCACTGCTCTCCCCCTCGCTTGTGCTGCTACTCTGCTCTGATTTAGCTACACTTCAGTTGACAGAATCGGCTTTTGGGTCAGTCGGTTTTCAGGGGGTGGGGGGGGGGGGCTCGCCGGAGTTAAGGAAGAACCACCCGCAGTGCGGACGAGGGCTCGCCGGAGAGGTACCCCACTATCTATCTTAGGGTTCAGGTTGGGGGGTGGGTGAGGGAGTCCTGGATTAGGGGGTACTCGGACAGACGGACTATATCCTTTGGCCGGACTGTTGGACTATGAAGATACAAGATTGAAGACTTTGTCCCATGTCCGGATAGGACTCTCCTTGGTGTGGAAGGCAAGTTTGGTGATTCGGATATGTAGATCTCCTTCTCTGTAACCGACTCTATGTAACCCTAGCACCCTCCGGTGTCTATATAAACCGGAGGGTTTAGTCCATAGGACAACAACAATCATAATAATAGGCTAGCTTCTAGGGTTTAGCCTCTACGATCTCGTGGTAGATCAACTCTTATAATACTCATATCATCAAGATCAATCAAGCAGGAAGTAGGGTATTACCTCCATCGAGAGGGACCAAACCTAGGTAAACATCGTGTCCCCAGCCTCCTGGTACCATTAGCCTTAGACGCACAGTTCGGGACCCCCTACCCAAGATCCGCCGGTTTTGACACCGACATTGGTGCTTTCATGGAGAGTTCCACTGTGTCGTCGCTATAATGCTCGATGGCTCCTCCAATCATCAGCAACAATGCGATCTAGGGTGAGACTTTCCTCCCCGGACAGATCTTCGTATTCGGCGGCTTCGCACTGCGGGCCAACTCGCTTGGCCATCTGGAGCAGATCGACAGCTACGCCCCTGGCCATCAGATTAGATTTGGAAACTTGAACTACACGGCTGATATTCGCGGAGACTTGATCTTCGACGGATTCGAGCCTGTGTCAGGAACGCCGAACAGTCATGACGTGCATGACTTAGATCTGCCGCCGAACGGTATTCGGACTATCGCACCTGCAGCTGCCCCAGCCTTTAATCTGTTGCAGACCACGCCATCCGAGGACGGGTGGATGGACCCCACCACGGAGGCCACACACTCATCAACATTGGAGCCGAACACAGGCTCCACCTCTAAGGAAACCTGTGTCACCGGACCCTCGGACTTGTCTCCGATCTCAGGTTCCGGACCGCGTGCGTCCGTGCCTGTCGAATCTGATTGGGCACCGATCATGGAGTTTACCTCCGCGGATATCTTTCAACACTCACCCTTGAGTGACGTGCTAAATTCTTTGAGGTCTCTCTCTTTATCAGGTGACTCTTGGCCGAGCTATGTCCGGCTCGAGTGGGAAGCAGACGACGAAGAAATTCGTTACCCACCCACCACCCACTTAATAACCACTATCGATGATTTAACCGATGTGCTCGACTTCGACTCTGAAGACATCGACGGTATGGACGACAATGTAGGAGAAGAACAAGAACCGCCGCCCACCGGGCAATGGACAGCCACCTCATCATTTGATATATATATGGTGGATACCCCCAAAGAAAACAATGGCAAAGAGGCAACAGAGGATAATCCCTCATTGAAGCAGTCAAAGCGTGGGCGTCATCGACGCCGCTCTAAGCCCCGCCACAGCAATGCCAGCAGAGGTGACGATAACAATCCGGATGGTGCCGACGACGAATACAACCCCGACCAGCCTAACTTCGAGCAGGCCGAGCAGGAGGACGGGCAAGCTAGCCCAAACGAACATGCAACAGACGGAGACTTAGAGGAAGACTATTATATACCTCTCTCCGAAGACGAGGTGAGCCTCGGCGATGATGAATTTGTCGTGCCTCAGGATCCCGTCGAGCAGGAGCACTTCAAGCGTCGTCTTATAGCCACTGCAAAAAGCCTGAAGAAGAAACATCAGCACCTCCAAGCTGATGAAGATCTGCTAACAGACAGATGGACCGAAGTCCTGGCAGCCGAGGAATACGGGCTCGAGCGCCCAACCAAAAGTTACCCGAAGCGCAGGTTGCTACATCAACTTGAAGAGGAGGCGCTAGAGCCTACAGTACCAGCGCAGGACAAGGCGGACTGACCGGCCACCTTGTGGCAGCGACAAAGCGGCATATCAGCCCAAACAACCACCTGCACCCCGCCGTACATCAAACAAAAACACTAATGCCTAGGGCAGTACACAGGACCTGCAAGACATATTGGAAAACAAAGCAGGACAGTCAAGATTGATCTACGGATCGTGGGGGCGCGCCACAACGTGTGATGATGACCGCCATGCCGGATACACTAGAAACAAGTCCGGCCAGGCCGAACACAACAGACCAGACTCATTCGAACTGCGCCGTGACATAGCCCGGCATAGAGGCCCGCACACCCCCTCTGCTTCACTGATGAAGTAATGGATCACGAATTCCCAAAAGGGTTTAAACCCGTAAACATCGAATCATACGATGGCACAACATATCCCGCGGTATGGATTGAAGATTTCCTTCTCCACATTGACATGGCCCGTGGTGATGATCTACACTCCATCAAGTATCTTCCCCTTAAGCTCAAAGGACCAGCTCGACATTGGCTGAATAGCCTGCCGGCGAACTCCATTGGCAGTTGGGAAAACCTGGAGGACGCATTCCTTGACAACTTCCAGGGTAGTTACGTGCGACCACCGGATGCTGATGACTTAAGTCACATAACCCAACAGCCTGGAGAGTCAGCTAGGAAATTCTGGACTCGGTTCCTAACTAAAAAGAACCAAATCGTCGATTGTCCGGATGCCGAAGCCCTAGCGGCCTTTAAGCATACCATCCGCGATGAGTGGCTCGCCCGACACCTCGGCCAAGAAAATCCGAAGTCCATGGCAGCCCTCACGACACTCATGACCCGCTTTTGTGCGGGCGACGACAGCTGGCTGGCTCCTAGTAGCATCACACCAAGAAACCCCGACACTTCAGATACACGCGACAGCAACGGCAAGCCACAGTGCAACTGAAATAAGTGCCGGAACAATGGCGACAACACCGAAGACACGACAGTCAATCCCGGATTCAGCGTCTCCAAGTCCGGTCAGCGAAAAAAGCCATTTAAAAGAAATAATCCGGGATCGTCGAGTCTGGACAGCATACTCGACCGCTCGCGTCAAATTCACGGAACCCCTGATAAACCAGCAAACCACACTAACAGAGAATGCTGGGTCTTCAAACAGACCGGCAAGTTGAATGCTGGAAACAAGGACAAGGGGCTGCATAGCGAGGACGACGAGGAGCCCCAGCGGTCGAACACAGTGGGACAGAAGAAATTTCCTCCCAGGTGAAAATGGTAAACATGATCTATGCCACCCACATTCCCAAGCGAGAATGGAAGCGTGCACTAAGGGACGTCTATGCGATGGAGCCAGTCGCCCCAAAGTTCAACTCATGGTCATCCTGCCCGATCACCTTTGATCGCAGGGACCATCCTACCAGTATCCATCATGGCGGTTCAGCCGCATTGGTCCTCGACCCAATCATTGACAGATTCCACCGCACGCGAGTCCTCATGAACGGTGGCAGCAACCTGTACCTGCTTTACCTGGACGCAGTGCGCAAAATGGGCATCTATCCCTCATGGATCAAACCCACCAAAACCACCTTTAAAGGTGTAATCCTAGGTATAGAGGCCTGTCCGGACAACTTCCGAAGCGAGGAGTTAATCTTCGATATCGTCCCCTTCCGTAGTGACTATCATGCACTACTAGGACGAACCGCATTTGCTCGATTCAATGCGGTACCACACTACGCATACCTCAAGCTCAAGATGCCAGGACCTCGCGGGGTTATAACAGTCAATGGAAACACATACTGCTCTCTCCATATGGAGGAGCACACTACAGCCCTCGTAGCAGAAGTACAAAGCAGCCTTCTTCGGTAGACCGCCAACTCGGCGATAAAACCCCCGGACACCGTCAAGCGAGTCCGGAGTACTTTACAACAGGATCGTCCGGCATGCCAAGAGCTCGACTAGCAATTCGGCCTCTGTCCTAGTCCCAGTCAATCGGCGAAATTTGTGCCACGCGTATACAATTACGCACTCAAAATACCATGGGCATAGGCGGAGGCACGACGGCGATGCGGTCCACAGTACGGCTCAACCGTCACGAGATCCGCATAAATTTATCATCTTCTTTCTTTTCAGGACTCTACTTTCGGGAAGCCCCCATAGAGAACCTGATTATCGGACTCATCACGGGAAGGAATAACCAAGGAGGCAAGAGGCTTTGCATACAAGGGAATACCCAGGTGGTCTCTGTTAACGATCTTTATACCTGTTTTACATACCCACACGCAGCCTGCCCTTGGATAGGACATGTCAAGTAGTCCTATTTTTGCTTATTGCATTACTTGTAAACATACGCTTTGACGTATTACTTAAATAACAATGGGAAAATATACAACACCAGCTTATTACTATTTTCTTAATATTTTCCCTCGACTGCTTATTTAATACAAATTGTACCCGTACACTTTGGTAAGTTCAGTTTGCCAGGGGCTTCATTGTACCACATAACACGGCAAGAAAAGTCCGAACACTTTTGATAGTGCGGCACCCCGAACTTATAGCATTATATGCATCAGCTCTGAATCATGTCTTGGGTCAGTAGTTGGGTTTGCCCGGCTCCCTTGTTTTGGTACCTTACGTTCCGCTATACCGGGTAAGGTAGCGCAGGGAGAACTACTGCGATTGTGTCCCGGTTCTTTCGGACGAGCACCTTAGTAGAGAAAGCTGAAAACTGACTGTCATGATCCGGCGAGAGCTCGTCGCTGTTCGAGAGGTCTTAAATCCTTAAAGATTTTTTCTGCTTTAGGCGAGGAATCGGCCTTGTCCGATTTAGGCGTGTATAGCTCCGCATGTTCGGCCTTCCGAATACTAGGGGCTTCACAGAAATTTAAAATTGTAGACTTCTATGGCTAAGTGAGAGTGATAAAGCCAAATAGTCCGATTGCCCTGTTCGCTGCGCTAAACACCTCCTTCAAGGACCAAAAATTTGGATAAAGAGTGTTTGGGTTTACCACGAACACCCCAATACTAGTTACATGGGGGCGGAAGCCGACGACTGGCCAACTTTCAGAATTTTATAAACGGCCGCACAGAAGGTAATATTTTAAATCAAAATGTGTTATATAACGCACACAGACTCGTTTCCATATTACAGGATGACATGAGTACATTCAATCAAAAATTACATTCTTGGCACATTCATCAGCCACAAGGCGGGCGCCTTTCATAACACCATCATAATACTTCTCGTGGTGGCGATGCGCCTTGCCCTCCGGTGGTCGCTCCTTCACCAGCTTCTCTGCATGGCCCAGTGCCCTTTCGCCCGGGCAAAGGCTCGGCGGGCACCCTCAATACAGACGAATCGCTTAATAACTTCAAGTCGCGGACAGGCATTTACCATCCGCTTTATAAGGCCAAAGTAGCTGTCGGGCAGGGGCTCGACAGGCCACAGCCGGACTATGAAGTCCTTCATGGCCAGTTCGGCCGCCTTGTGGAGTTCGACCAATTGCTTCAGTTGGTCACTCAAGGGCATCGGATGTTCGGCCCCGGCATACTGGGACCAGAACAACTTCTCCGTTGAGCTCCCCTCTTCGGCACGGTAGAACTCCCTAGCATCCGATATGCTGCATGGCAGATCTACGAATGCCCCTGGAGAGCTCCGAATTCGGGTAAGTAAAAGAAATGTCTCCTCCACATGCTTGCTCTGCATAATGAATGCCTTACCCGCCGCTATCTTCTTGGCCGCCTGAATTTCCTGGAGGGCCTTTTGGGCCTCGACCTTGGCGTCTTGCGCACTCTGGAGGGCCTTCGCAAGCTCAGACTCTTGCGTCTTGAAGTCACGCTCCAAGGACTCGAATTTTTTGCCGAAGTCCTGAAGCTCTTGCTGTACCTCATTAACTCGAGCCTCCTGTTTCTCACGCTCGGTGCGCTCCTTGGCCGCCTTGTCTTTGGCCTCGGACAACGCTTTCTTCAGGGCCGCCACTTCGGTTGTGGCCCCTATTAAAATTCATGATGCTTCTGTTAGCATCCATGATTTTTTCCTTTATGTTACATAAGGACGGGGTATCACTTACCTTTGTTCTCCAGGAGCTGCCTCTTCACGAGGCCGAGCTCTTCTTCGGCCCGCCCTAGGTCCCGCTTCAGTCCGGCGACCTCCGCAGTGCGGGCGGCAGCGGCCAGCAGAAACGCCTGCTTATTCACATACACATTTTCTGTTAGACTTCTGCGGATAACAATTGACCCTCTGTTTGGCTTTTCTTTCGAACACCAAATAGAGTATCAAGGGCTACTCTCTATAAGGTGACATTTCCTTACACTTTTGTTACTTACCTCAAAGCCTGTTAGGAGGCTGGCGCAGGCTTCGGTCAATCCGCTTTTGGCGGACCGAACCTTCTCAATCATCGTACTCATAAGAGTAGGGTGCTCTTCGTTGAAGGAAGCGCCGCAAAGCACTTCCAGCAAATTATCCGATGCCTCCAGCTAGATAGAGGTCATCAGCACTGACGGCTCGCCCTCCTTAGCGAGGGGCTGCCTACTTGAATCCGGAACCATTGGAGGTTCCGGCGCAGTATCCGGCTGGGAGCCAGACTTGTTGCGGCTCCCATCAGCATAATCCATGGGGATCTTACCCCCCATGTGCCCGGCGTCTGGGATTTCGCCTTGGGGTGTCTCCAGAACCATCGCCCCCTATTCCGGTATCCTCTGGGACAACACCTTGGTGTCATCCGCGGGTCGTGGGGAGGTGGCCATCGGGAGTGAATAGCTATTCATCTCCGATTCACTCAAGGATCCATCCGAAGAGGATACCTCGAGGTGGGACTTGGCCAGACTGCACATGCGAGCTCGGCGTTATAACAAACAATGAAGCTAAGACGCATTAAATGTATTGTGGAGTACAGATACTTATGATTTCGCCAAGGGCTTGGACCTGGGCAACCACTCCTCGTTGTTGTAGGAGGCCGCGGTGGAGTAGTCCGGAAGGGATGTCTTTCCCTTCTTAGGAGTCCTAGCCTCCCCCTGTGGGGCGGCTTTTCTCTTCTTCTCCTCCCCGGTGCGGGGAGGGGGGATTTCTTCTTCCTCCCCGCCTTCATGGGAGGAATCTGCCTCGGCGACCTCGGACGATGAGTCTTTACGCCCGGCGCCGGAGACCTTTCCTGGTCCCCATAGCCGCCTTCTTGGCCTTCTTGTTCGGCACCTCATAAGGCACCGGAACCAGCATCTCCGTCCAGAGTGTGGTTGCTGGATCTTTAGGTAGCGGAGCCGGACAGTCGACCCGCTCCGCCGTCACCACCACTACAAGAAATATGTCAACTAGTGACCTTCTCTTAGTGACCCTAGCTGAATTGGTCGTAAATCCACGGCCATTTCGCTTAGAAGGGCTCAAACCCTGAATTGCCTTAGACCAAATGGTCATAAAAGCAGACAATAGTGGTCCATGACCTTAGTTCTACCTGATTACGACCAATACAAATGGTCATGAGGTTGTGAACGTGGATGCATTAGTACTTATTGCTATGACTAGGCGCCACCTCATCAGTTTTGCCTATGTGTCATGTCCATGTGGCAGTTTTTGCCCTAGGTTGTGAAGCAACCTATATTTCTGTCATTCCAAAAATTCCCAAAAAAATCTCATAAATTGTTTGGATCATATCTTCATCAAATATGTCAAAAACCTTCCTTGCCTAGTTCAAAAATAACTCAACAATATTCATTTTCCTGTTCTGTTCAGAGCAGCACTTTGTGAAGGAAGTGTTATTTATATATTCTTGATTTCCCTAAAAATTTGTGAAGACGGTCTTCTTAGTAACTGATCATCCTCAGCCAAAACTCATGCCCATTAGCCATGTGCATTTCCCGTACCGCAAATCAAACACTTGGCTGCTTATTCATGTTTGAGCATCGATCGGTCTCCTCGTGAGAATCTTATGTTATAATTTTCTTCCTAGCATCTACCTGGGGAGTGAACAACCCACTAGACATGCCTAGGCCTCCCAGAACGCATGGGAACACCACGGTCACGCGGTGACCACGCGACGGGCATGCGAGCTTATGCGCTCTAGAGTTGGGGCCCTCAGCCACCTCCAAACCTCGATGTCTCGCCATAAAACCATGTATTTCTGATTAAATAGATACTTATTTACCTAGAAATGATTTTTGGAAAAAATAAATAGCAAACTATGAGGCACCTGCAGTTCAAATTTGACCCGCTTCCAGCTGAATCAGCGGGAATTTGTCTTTTTCACCAGAGGTGGATCAAAACTTCTGCCACCCAACCATTTTGTCAATTGTACATTATATATGGCCTAGTATTTTATAAAATTGATTAGGTCCAATTTTGCAACAATTATTTGGTAGTTCCTTCATAAAAAAAACCTCCTTTTGGGCACTCAAAAAATGAAAAATGAATTTTCCGTGCAAAGAAAATGAAAACTTCCTTAGGCAACATTGTTTGGAATTCCTAGATGCACCCTCGTGCACAATATGAGATCATTTGAACAAAGTATGCCATGAATGTGGCCATAAGATTGAGCATTTGGCTTGAAAGCCATGAATCTTCAGCATGATAGCTAATTTCTGAGAACACTTTTTTAAAATAATTACCGTATTACAAGTTTATTATTTTTCCTGGAAACTTGGTCACATATAATGACACAATGCGAAGGTTTTCCAATTTTTTGATTTTTTTTGAATTTTTTATGCCCGTTTCAAAATGCGGTCAAAATGGCGGGCTTGACCATTCCTAGCTAGTTGTTGAATCTTGGAAATTTTTTGGTGTTTCTATGATAAAATAGATACTTATGTACCTATAAATGACTTTTGGAAAAAATAAATAGAAAACTATGAGGCAGTTGCAGTTCAAATTTGACCCGTTTCCAACTGAATCGACGGCAATTTGTCTTTTTCACCAGAGGTGAATCAAAACTTTTTACACCCAACCATTTTGTGAATTGTGCATTAAACATGTCCTAGTATTTTCTAAAATTGATTTGTTCCATTTTTGCAACAATTATTTGGTAGTTCCTTCACAAAAAAACCTCATTTCGGGCACTCGGAAAATGGTAAATGAATTTTTCGTGCAAAGAAAATGAAAACTTCCTTAGGCAACATTGTTTGGAATTCCAAGATGCACCCTTGTGCACAATATGAGATCATTTGAACAAACTATGCCATGAATGTGGCCATAAGATTGATCATTTGGCTTGAAAGCCATGAATCTTCACGCATGATAGCTCATTTCTGAGAACACTTTTTTAAAATAATTACTGTATTACAAGTTTATTATTTTTCCTGGAAATTTGCACACATAATGACACAATGCGAAGGTTTTTCAAAATTTTGATTTTTTTTTGAATTTTTTATGCCCGTTTCAAAATGCGGTCAAAACGGCGGGAATCACCGTTCCTAGCTGGTGGTTGAATCTTGGATTTTTTTTGGTGTTTCTCGAATTAAATAGATACTTATCTACTTAGAAATGATTTTTGGAAAAAATAAAGAGCCAACTACGAGGTAGCTACAGTTCAAATTTGACCTGCTTCCAACTGAATCAGCGGAAATTTGTCTTTTTCACCAGAGGTGGATCAAAACTTTTGACATCCAACCATTTGGTCAATTGTGCATTAAATATGGCCTAGTATTTTAGAAAAATGATTTGGTCTAATTTTGCAATAATTATTTGGTAGGTCCTTCACAAAAAAACTCATTTTGGGCACTCGAAAAATGGAAATGATTTTTTTTGCGCAATGAAGAAGAAACCCTCCAAATCACATTGTTTGTCATCCCAAGATACACACATGTGCACATTATGGGTTAATTTTAACAAACTATAAGAAGGTAATATGTTTAATGTTACTCGAAATAAGAGGGTAAAAAAATAAGAGAAACAAAAGAAAAAAACAAATTACGTTGGCTTAATCCTGATTGGTGGAGTCAGTTGTGGCATGGATCGCTGACATGGCGAACATCCGTCCATCCATACATCCATCCATCTATCCGTCCTTCCGTCCATCCATCCCACCACCGCGAACCCCACCCCTCTCTCCTGCGCAAACCCCACCCCTCTCCCCTCTCTCTTGCGCGAACCCTAGCTTCCTCCCTTGCCGCCGCCACCTCCAGCCCCGGATCCCCGTGACCAGCACACCAACGTCCGGTGAGATCCCGGGGGCGCAGCAGCCGCCCTCCCCGCCGCGGCTCGGGGGCAGGCAGCAGCAGCCCCTCCCGCTGCCCAGGCTGGTAGCAGCCCCTCCTATCACCCTCCCCGATCCAGATCCCTCACCGCCACCCACCTGCACCACATCTCCCCTCTCCACCTCGATGCAGAACTCCCCCGTCCCCTCGATGCAGAGCTCGCTGCCGTCCATGGCGTCCCCCACGCCCTCCTCCTCTCGCCCCTCCCCTTCCCTCACCAGAAGGGAGAGAAGAACCCGAGGGAGGGAGATCCAACGCGATCCAGCCTCGGTCTCCGCTGCCTCGGCCTCGCGCCTCGCCGGAGCAGCTCCGCCGTCGACCAAAGTCCCGCAGGTCGACGTGTTCCCCCGCTCTTCTTCCTCCCTCTGTTTGTGTCTCCCTTTTTTTCTCTCAAGTCTCAATCCCCTTTGTACTTCTTTGTGCAAGGAGGCCGCCATGGACGCTTGAGGTCCTCCGCTCCGACCCACAACCCGGCGGCCTTGCCGACGTCGTCGCCCTGGTGAGCCGCAACCTCGATGGAGGTCCGTCTTTGGATCCGAGCCGCAGGCACCCACCCGTCATTTTCGTGCTTCCGCTCCTGCTCCGTCGTTGTCACGCGACCATCTTGACTCCCTCCCGCACGCATGAGCAGCAGGATGATGTAGTTCTTCGTCAAGACCTCATAGGTGCGCTGCCGGCCCTGCCTCCCTCCCCCTCCCGAGCGTGTACCGCTGATTGGTCTGGTTTGATTTTGCTGGGCCGATGTGCCCATTAAATCGTTGATGCATGCTGCTTGGCGTGAGAGATCAAGCCCACTACCAACAGATTGATCACGATGGCTAGATGGGGCTGCTACGGGCAGCAGGTAGCATGGTTTGGTTAGTTAATTACCAACTGACAGTACAAGTAGTCTGGTCAATGCGTCTTCTCCTCTATTTTGGTATACTGTTGCTGAAAGTACAGCCGTACGCAGTGCCATTATCGCCTGGCGATTAGTCCAAACCTCGGTTGATTTGGACACCGGTGAAAAGCATGGCTGGAAGCAGCCGCTGGCTCTACTGAAAATTCTGTGATGGTGAAATAAGACCGGGCTTTGTTTTTTGCTGCTCTGTTTAATGCGTGTTGTACAGATATCATTGACATTTGCACTGAATGTGTGGTTGAGCACTCTTAATTTGTACAACTAATGCGTGATTGAGCACTATTAAAAGTGTTGTACGCATGATTGAGCACTCTTAATTTTTTTAATATTAGTTTTAGTTGTTTTAAGAATGATACTTCTTGACAATTTCATTGATTTTATGTTCTATGTAGAAGTATTGATCTTTTCAGCACTGTCATGATTCTTGTGTCATCACATTTTGCTCAGAGTTATTTGTTCATGTCTTCTGCTACTGTCTCTGTAGGGTCATGAGGGAAGATATACCATATATATTCACTCCTCAAGGGAAGCTGCAACCTGCAGAACGCAAGAAAGTGTTGTTGTGTGGTTCATCCTCGCCATGTCTGGACATCAAGGTTGGGCAGACCTACCAGATGTCCTGCTTCATTCGATTGTTGCTCTGCTGGGCTCCTTCTCTGACCTTCTTGCCTTCGCGGTCAGTAGGTTCTTGTCATCGTCCTGTGTGAGCTGCCAACAGCTCATCCATCTCACCAACCTAACAGGGTCTGCTTCTTCCAGGATGAGCACCGGATCAGCGTCGACGTGTGTGCCCGCAAGGTCGTGGGTTGCGAGGTCTATGAGCTGGTTGAGCCACCGCGCGAAGACATCACTTCCCGCTTCGTTCACGCTTGGCCGCTGCCACCGGCTCTCTGCTCAGGTAACTCACCATACATTTCTACTGCATGACCCTCTGATTATTTGCCACTAGCTTGTTAGTGATTGTAAATGGTGAGGTTCTGTGGCATTGTGAAAGGGTTGGCATTTCAGCTGTTGCTGCAAATGTTGATATTCTCAAAGGCTAGCTTGTGTTTATTGATGCTCCAAGTAGTTGTTATGTTTGAGAAGTGTAAGGGGATATTATGTTGTCAAGTTCGTGTCTTAGTGTGTCTGAGAATGTTGTTTCTTTCTTTCTTCCTTTTGTTGCAAACCTGAAAAGAAAGTGCAATGTGAACCTGGAAGGTGCATGTACTACTGCTTCTTTCGTGTGCCAACTGCTATACTAGTTGGTTTGTGATGATCCAAACAAGTCTGACACCAGTAGTACTGTTGGCAGTTGGTGTTTAATTTCATTGCTGCCATGGTATTTATTCTTTCGGCATGTCATGTATATGATTGGTTCCTGATGGGTGCACTTTCTAACACGCGCAGCTGCAAGACAGAGACACGCCACCATGCGATGATTCTTCTTCCACTCGTAGGCCTCCCACTCCAGTAGCTCTTTTTCTGCTCCAGCATAGCATAGCTGGTAAGCAACCACTCCTCTCTTTTTCTGCTCCAGCCATGGTGATTTATGTCTAGTGCTTATGATGCTTTGGACTTGTAGTTTAGTGATGCCAAGTGTTGCATCGATAATATTCGATCAAAACCACCCAATTGAGTTGAACAATCGAAGAGAGCCTGCTGCTAACAAACATGTTTACTTTCCTAATAAAGATTGGATTGTTGTCCTGGCTCTGAAACATGCAACTTTTTTACCCGTCTATAAGTGTTGATCAAATCCAGCTTGTATCTACTTGTAGATGTAGACTGTTCTATATTTTTTGTCGATTAAAAACCTGCTTGCATGTATCCATTTTTTGTCCTTTACAACCTGATCGATGTACAACCTATTTGCTTGAAAGTAATTTTAGTTGATTCTTTGTTGGAGCGCTAAGACTATGCGTGGAACATTAGTTTTTATTATCTCAAACTACCGCCATGTGATTATGCAGGTGCCTAGTTTGTTTTCATTATATAAAACTACCTCCCTGGAACATTAGTTTGTCACCTTGTTTCTACTGAGTGAACATTAGATTTTATATGCTTCTGATGCGTGATCCTTCTAATGCTACATGATTTGTTTCTTGGAATTTGGAAGAGGAAGACGATGAAGCGTGGTGGTTATCTATCAATATGCCTTGTGTTCTGGTTGTACTTCATAGCTAGTTTCATTGTATTTTGTACTGGTCTAGTTGTATGAACAGTATGTAAAGATTGTAATAGGCTACACTTATTGGTCTGGTTGTATTTTGTACTGGTATGGTCATTTCAAGTATATAGTTTTGTTTCATTTGAAATATTTGTCATGAAATAGTTCTGTTTCTTTGTACTGTGAAAATGTGAGAAATAAAAGTTGATGAGTTGGACTTACTTATTGGTAGAGGCCAAGGCCCAAAACGTGAATAGCATGCAAAAAGGCTGAGGCCCAAAAAAGAAGTCAACTTTTAAAAGGCCGAGGCCCAAAAAGAAATGGACCGTAAAGTTCTATCTTAGAAACTAAAAAGGCCGAATTGCTGGGCTTGGCCCATGTAGCTAGCGTAAATTGACAGGAAAAAACATAGATAAAAGGCTGAATTAATGGGCCAGGCCCATGTAAAACACTCAATTGGACCGGGCTGAATCTTGTGCCACATCAGCTTGCCACGCTGGATGCCTACGTGGCCTGGGGAGGTTGCTAGTGACCAAAATTTTGGTCAAAGAACCAACGACCTTTGACATATCACACAGAAGGTCGCTATAGTCAGTTAACGACCCTCAGCTTTTGACCTTCTGTTTTTGGTCACAAAAAGGTCGCAAATGAAAAACTATGACCTTTCAGTGACCAATAGTGGAGGTCACAAGATAGCATATTTCTTGTAGTGCACATAGTCCTATTTGATTAGCGTGGTGGCTTAAGATCCTACACAAATATACTGGGAAAGGCACATCTTGTGATATTTAGAGAGCTTACCGGATTGGCGGGGCGCTTTGCGCCGAGTCTGCGGTCCTCGGAAGTGGGAGGAGGTACTTCGGCGGCTTTAAACAACACCTTCCATACGTCTTTATGCATCATGTTGAAGAGATCTCGCAGCGTCTGATGTTTGGCCGGATCGAACTCCAACATTTTGAATGCCCGTCTTTGACACGGGAGGATCCAAAGCATGACCTGGACCATGTTGACAAGCTTGATCTTCTTGTCTATCATATTTTTTATGCAGTTTTGGAGTCCGGTCAGCTGTGCAGGTACACCCCAGCCAAGCCCTTCTTTTCCCAGGAGGTGAGCCGCATGGGGATGCCGGATGGAAATTCAAGGGCCACCGCCCAGTTGGCGTTGCGCGGCTCGGTGATGTAGAACCACCCCGATTGCCACCCCTTCACGATCTCCACGAAATAGCCTTCGAGCTAGGTAACGTTGGGCATCTTGCCCACCATGGCGCCTCCGCACTCCGCTTGCTGGCCGCTCACTATCTTCTGCTTCACGTTGAAGATCTTTAGCCACAGGCCAAAGTGGGGCTTGATGCGGAGGAAGGCCTCGCACACGACGATAAACGCCGAGATGTTGAGGACGAAATTTGGGGCCAGATCATGAAAATATAACCCATATTAAAACATGAGCCCACGGACAAATGGGTGAAGTTGAAAACCCAGTCCGTGGATGAAATGAGAGAGGAACACTACTCTTTCCCGAGGTTCTAGAGTGGGGGTGATCTGCCCCTCCGTCGGAAGCCTGTGCGCGATGTTGGCAGACAGGTATCCGGCCTCCCAAAGCTTCATAATGTCCTCCTCCGTGACGGAGGAGGCCATCCACTTGCCTCCCGCTCTGGACATATCGTGAATGGCTTTACGGAGAAGGTGAGAACTTGGGCGCTGGAGCTCGAGGGTGCGAGAATGGATGAGTAAAGGAGGAAGAAGGCGTGGGTGAAAACAGGGAATCCATGTCTCTTTATAAAGGTGGTAGAAACTGTGCGCCTCCCCACTTGCTTGTTAAAATCGCTTATTTTCAAGGCGCCACAATTGATGGCACAGTTGGGTTACCCATACCCGTATTAATGAGAATACTGCAATAAGGGGACACGATCTCTGCTTCGATAAGACGTTCCAAGGAAACCGCCTCACAATATGTGCGGTAGCTGGTTGTGAAAAACGGTTCGAATAATGACCGGGCCGTGGCGTGATGCCACGCCATGAAAAGTGGTCAGCAGATTAGATTTGTGGAATATTGTTCTCTCTAAAGTGGTATGTGAAATTTGTTTTGCAGAGTCGGACACGATCCTCATGTTCAAGATCTTCTATGGAGTATTTGGAGATGGAACCCGCCTTGCAATGACGAAGACAATCTGCGCGCCGGACTCATCATCATTAGGGAGTCCTGGATTAGGGGGTACTCGGACAGCCGGACTATATCCTTTGGATGGACTGTTGGATTATGAAGATACAAGATTGAAGACTTCGTCCCATGTCCGGATAGGACTCTCCTTGGCGTGGAAAGCAAGCTTGGCGATTCGGATATGTAGATCTCCTTCTCTGTAACCAACTCTGTGTAACCCTAGGCCCCTCTGGTGTCTATATAAACCGGAGGGTTTAGTCTGTAGGACAACAACAATCATAATCATAGGCTAGCTTCTAGGCTTTAGCCTCTATGATCTCGTGGTAGATCAACTCTTGTAATACTCATATCATCAAGATCAATCAAGCAGGAAGTAGGGTATTACCTCCATCGAGAGGGCCCGAACCTGGGTAAACATCGCGTCCCCAGCCTCCTGTTACCATTTGCCTTAGACGCACAGTTCAGGACCCCCTACCCGAGATCCGCCGGTTTTGACACCGACAGTGGGGGGCCTAGAGGGCTGGCCGGGGAGGCGGCAGACCTGCGGTGGGGAGTTGTTTCGGGGCGGCGAGGTGGCGCTGGGGCCGGCGTTCGGCCGGTGGTGGATGTCGGCTCAGGGGGGTGCAGGTTGAAGATGAACTGCAGGCCCTCCCTAAACTACATGTCAAGTGCCTCTCTGCTACCATTGCGTTCAGTTTCGACAGTAACATTCAGATTCCATAGTAAATTTCAGTTTCGACAGTTAAGTTCAAAGTCAACAGTTTTTACCTCATCTGTTGTAGTCAGGTGGTTTTTGGTGATGTAAATTTTACATCTATTTTACATCATCTATTGGAGATGCTATTAGATCCCACTTGAGATTGACGATGTCTGTCTTGTACTGCTTCAGCCTTGACGTCTTACGGCTCACCGAAGCTGCTCCAACGACAGAATGATCCATGACAACAGAGCAGTGCCCTGGACGTCGTCTATAGATTCCTCAGATCTTCCTCCACACCTTCGACAACCACCTCTGCCTCAACTGTTTTAGCGACCAACCCAATGATGTTGAGGTCGACACGACTACGGCAAAGAGGTTGTACACTTGTTGCATCACTTATTACTATACATTCATGTCGATCCATTAGGGCTATTTTTGTTCAACAGGAAAACATAGCAAGAGGGAATTTTCCAATGGCACTCTACTATTCAATTATTCATGCATTTTGTTGAAAGGAATAAAGCAAAACAGCCACCTGGACCTACTTTTCAAAATCCTATGCATGAAAACAAGACCAAGTGCATTAGTGGCAGAATAACATTCTGACTATACCCGCTTTCATATGGTTTCACTTTATTTTGGCCATGTTTCTTTGCATTCCTCTGCTCTTCCAATTCCTGTAAACCAAACACCCAAGTTGACAGAAATCCCATGTTTACAAATGCTCTGTTTACCATGTGCATTCCTATCCTATTCCGGTGTGTTTCCTATCCCTGCGTTTTTAGAATCATGCAAGCCAAATGAGCCCTTACAGAATTACATCAGTTACAGGTAGGTGTCGAAGGGAACTTTGTGTGGTTTGTCCTGCTCCTGCCGCGACGTCGTCCACCTCACCTGAGCTGCTCCATCGACAAAAGCATCCACTACACCAGACATCACGACTCCTGACCGTCTTTCACCGCCTCAGATATCCTTCCCTACCGCCAGCACCCAGCGCAACGGCATCACCATCATCGACTCAGCAGATGAACCTGAGGAGTACACGGGTCCACAAGAGAGGTTGCACTCTTTTGTTTCTGCTTATGTTATGCATTGCTTAAAATTTCCTGCTACTTTATCATCCTGTTCACCTCTTGGACTCCAAGTTAGGTCCAAATTAATGTTCAAACTTGAGTTCTAAATTAGTTGTGGGGCACATATCAAGGAAGCAAAGAATAGTATCTCTGTCTAATATCTAGTTCATCTAGGGTATGCCTATGTTGTTCATCTTGGGTGGGAAACAAATAGTAAAGCAATCATCATTTGTCTGTTTATTAAATTAAAGCAATCATCAGCCTGCTATCATTATTTTTGGATCCATCCACTCTAAATTTCTGCATGCTCTCCCTACATTATCTCACCATATTTTTTTCGTATGCACGTTCGATAGTCATGTTGAACATGTAGAGAAAAAGAGAAGAGTTTTGCGCGGCGATACAATGTCATGCAGACATCGCTCCATGGTGGGTTCAATGGCAAACCCTCCCCACCCCTCTCCAGATTGTAATCTAGAGGAAGATATCTGTTCTGAGGTGGACTCAGACGCCGCTGACCACTCCTATTTACCCCCAAGGTGTTTGCTCTACCTTGGCATGATGATGTTAGTCATATCATGCATATGTTGCCTTGCAGTGCCCACTTTTGACATCATATATGTCATCTGCTTAGTTTAGACATGTTCTGTAATGCCACCTGTTTAGTTTCTATATCATATATGGGAATTATGCAGTCTCATGTCTTTTAGCCAGCCATAATATATGTGAAATGTGCAATGCCATCCTGTTTAACCAGGCATCATATATTTGCATGATATCTTGCCCATCATTTTCTTCATTACATTTCCATTTGTCGACAATGTTTGTACATAAAACTACTCTACCTGTGAATCAGCCATTTGGATGGGAGATGAAAAAAATCTAGAGTGAAAACAAGGCCTTTATAGCAGTCAGTGCTACCTGTCAAAGCAGATCTCTTGTTGGGTCCCGATAGCTCCTCAGAGATGGATTCAGACATAGATGACCAGTCCTATTCCCCCACCGAGGTGTATGCTCTAACTTGGCACGGTTATACTGTTCATATCATGCATATGGTGTCTTGCATTGCATAGTTTAGACATCATATACACAATATTCAACACCATGTTCTTAGTTCAGACATCATATCGAATGCCCTCTATTTAGCATATAAATCACATATGTGAATTAAATGATGTGATCTTGATTACTTAGATAACATGTAGGTGAATTATGTCATGCGATCCTATTTAGTTATTCATCATACCTTTGAATTATGTTATGCTATGCTATCCAGTTTAGATAGACATAATATATGTGAAATTATGTCATGCTATCTGTTTTAGTTAAACAATATACATGTCAACTATTTCATGCCCTCTTTTTCCACACTATCTATTGCATCTGTCTCTCATACAATGTTCATACATTCAACTATGTTTCCCGTTTATCAGCCATTTGAATTGGAGCGGGTGATGCCAGTATCTAGCAGACTAAAAACACGGTCTTCGAATAAAACAGTGCTACCTCTTGGTGGAGATAGCACCCCGGTTGTACATGCACGAGAACTAGCCCTACCACACATAACCCAAACTCTCGCAGATTGTATCCCTACTGCAATGGACAGAGAACCAACTTCACCCAATCTAACCCCAACCCCAGCAGATAGTAACCTAGTTCCTGTTGACACAAAACCATCTCCACCACAGAGCTCCCAAACAAGAGCAGTTAGTAAGGAAGCTCCAGTGCCCAAAGGGCCAGTACTACCACAGCGAACCCCAACTCCACCAGTTAGTATGCCTATTCCTGTGGAGGAAGCACAACCAGCTAGTCGTAGTTTAGCATCTATCACATTTGATGTTGTTAAATCGTTTGTGCGTATCTTCCCATCTTGGAAATATTATACTGAAGATGAAGGATAATGCCAGTTGTAGGTGTTTGTCCAGGAGTTATGTGTAAGTAATGTTATTCATGGCAATTACTTTGCTTTGTCCCATACATCCTACCTCCATGATGGTTATAATACAACAAATTTTCCCATTTTTCTCTATAGAGAAGGACCAATTTGGAAACTCAGGGTGAGGTAACCTGTGCTAATACCTCTGCTATCTTCAAGAATGCTTGGTGGCAGTATCAGAATTACCTGAAGAAAACTTACTTCATCGGCAAAGAAACTCATCAAATTCCCTTACGTTCTCCTGAGACACATTTACTGGACAATGCCTGGGAACGCCTTGTTCTGTACTGGTCCCGAACCAAGAATGTGGTAAGGTCTATGAGCTCATTTTCTATTTTAAGTACTATATTCTTGTGTCTTACTATACTCTATTCATGTAGAACAAGTGCCTAAACCTGAAGAACAACTATTCTAATTTAAGATTCCATTGCTATCATAGTTTAAAAAAGCGCTAGGCGTTAATTGTGTGTTTTTCCACCGCCTTGCGCTTTACTGACCAAAGTGCATGCTTATGCGTAGTTATGCACAGATTAAGCATAGTTATGCGCAATGCGTTTTGCCAACGCCTAGAGCCTAGGGGCGCTTAAGCGCTCGCTTAGGCGCTCCTTTTTAACTATGATTGCTATCGTGCATACTGCTTTGCTCTTGTATCACTGTATTTACTCATACAAACTTATTTTTAAATTGGAGAATCCAATCGAAACTCCAATGGCACAGCAGGTATGTTCACGCATGTTTCTTTAATAGGTTTGCTCTTATCAATAGCTTTGTTGATTTCAATTTCAATTGTGTATACAGTTGACTTCTCATATCATGTACATTACTAGCATCACAACAGAGCAAATAGTGTTGTTGTACATGTAGACCCGTGGTACCCATCTAAAATCTTGTTGTGCCGTGTAGTTTCCCACGCTTGGTATTCTTTCACTGCTGATTTGTCTTGAACTGATATGATTTGAACCGTGTCTCTATTTTGATTTGGCAAGACAATGCACTGACCATAGGACATAGATATATGTTTATTTGATGCTTTTATTATGTACTAGTACTTGGTAATAGAAGACTTGGTAGTTTAATCCTGTCCACCTTACTAATGAACTGGTTCACCGAAATGAGTTTGATATACTAGTACATGCTAAACTTGTTATGTGTCTGCTTGTTTCTTCTTTTAGAATGCTGACAGAATATTGGGGAAGAGTGCCTTATTAAGCAATGGTAAAGGAAGGAAGGAATGCAGATAAGGTTCAGGATAGTGACACATCCTTGTTGGTCTCCAACAAAGCTGATAAAAAAGCTAAGGAAGACTATCTTGAAAACAGTGAGACAACCCCAAAGTCCTGTCTTGGTTTAGTGTTCGAGTTACTGGCCACTACAGCTTGCACAAGCTATTCAAACTCACTGTCTAAATCAGTTCGGTCTCCCGAGTCTCAACTACAAGCTGAAAGACATCAATCAGCTGTGCTGCGACAGGAAGCAAAAGGACTGCGAAAGTCCCTGGAGCATTCAGATGCATACTTTCTGGTGCAACAGCAAGCGCTGGAGGATTTTAGCGCCAAACAGGACAAAGCTAATAAGCTTGCTAAGCTTATTGCCAGCATGGTGGATACCCAGGATAGCGTTTCTTGAGCTCTTTTGAAGTTGCTTCAGTTATGCTCTTGTTTTGCTGCCATGTTTATTTGCACTGGTGGCCAATTTTGACGGCCAGTGTATGTAATATGCTGCTTTGTTCCCTATATTTGCACTGGTGGCGAACTTTGATGCCCAGTGGATGTAATATGTGTAATAGCGGTAATAGTCTAGCATAAATTGCTTGCTTATTTATTTCCTTATTATCTTGTTTAGCTGTTTGCTTGTAGTCACTGCAGTTCTTTTTCTGTGTTTTTCTAGTGGCCACAATAACCTATTTTTGGTAACTAGGCCAATATAATCATGGCAACACATGGACTATTGTAACCATGGGCCTACTGCGGGTCGTATGATCCATGGGCCTTCCACGGGACGTAGGATCCATTGGCCTTCTATACGGGCCATAGGATCCATTGGCCTTCTATATGGGCCATAGGATCCATGGGCCTTCTACGGGCCGTAGGATCCATGGGCCTTCTACCGGCCGTACGATCCATGGGCCTTTGATACGTCTCCAGCGTATCTATAATTTTTTATTGTTCCATGCTATTATATTACCCGTTTTGGATGTTTATGAGCTTTACTATACACTTTTATATCATTTTTGTGACTAACCTACTAACCGGAGGCCCAACCCAAATTGTTGTTTTTTGCCTATTTCAGTGTTTCAAAGAAAAGGAATATCAAACGGAGTCCAAACGGAACGAAACCATTGGGAGAGATCTTTTTGGAACAAACGCAATCCAGGAGACTTGGAGTGGACGTCAAGAAGCAGCCGAGGCGGCCACAAGGGTGCAGGGCACGCCCCCTTGCCTCGGGGCCCCTCGTGGCTCCCCTGACCGACCTCCTTCGCCTATATATATCTATGTACCCCGAAAACATCAAGGAGCACCACGAAACCCTATTTCCACCGACGCAACCTTCCGTACCCATGAGATCCCATCTTGGAGCCTTTTCCGGCGCTCCGCCGGAGGGGGAATCGATCATGGAGGGCTTCTACATCAACACCATAGCCTCTCGGATGAGTTGTGAGTAGTTTACCGGAGACCTTCTAGTCCATAGTTATTAGCTAGATGACTTCTTCTCTCTCTTTGAATCTCAATACAATGTTCTCCTCGATCTTCTTGGAGATCTATTTGTTGTAACTCTTTATGCAGTGTGTTTGTCGAGATCTGATGAATTGTGGGTTTATGATCAAGTTTATATATGAGAAATATTTGAATCTCCTCTGAATTCTTTTATGTATGATTGGTTATCTTTGCAAGTCTCTTCGAATTATTAGTTTGGTTTGGCCTACTAGATTGATCTTTCTTGCAATGGGAGAAGTGCTTAGCTTTGGGTTCAATCTTGCGGTGTCCTTTCCCAGTGATAGCAGGGGTAGCAAGGCACACATTGTATTGTTGCCATCGAGGATAAAAAGATGGGGTTTATATCATATTGCTTGAGTTTATCCCTGTACGTCATGTCATCTTGCTTAATGTGTTACTCTATTCTTATGAACTTAATACTCTAGATGCATGCTGGATAGAGGTCGATGTGTGGAGTAATAGTAGTAGATGCAGGCAGGAGTCGGTCTACTTGTCGCGGACGTGATGCCTATATACATGATCATGCCTAGATATTCTCATAACTATGCACTTCTCTATCAATTGCTCGACAGTAATTTGTTCACCCACCGTAATACTTATGCTATCTTTAGAGAAGCCACTAGTGAAACATATGGACCCCGAGTCTATTTTCCATCATATAAGTTTCCAATCTACTTTATTTTGCTATCCTTACTTTTCAATCTATACCATAAAAATACCAAAAATATTTATCTTATCTTATTATGTCTATTATATCTCACTTTCGCAAGTGGCCGCGAAGGGATTGACAACCCCTTTATCGCATTGGTTGCGAGGTTCTTGTTTGTTTGTGTAGGTACAAGGGACTTGCGTGGAGCCTCCTACTGTATTGATACCTTGGTTCTCAAAAACTGAGGGAAATACTTACGCTACTTTGCTGCATCACCCTTTCCTCTTCAAGGGAAAACCAACGAAGTGCTCAAGAGGTAGCAAGAAGGATTTTTGGCGCTGTTGCCGGGGAGGTCTTCGCTCAAGTCAAGACGTACCACGTACCCATCAGAAACTCATCTCCCTCGCATTACTTTATTTTCCATTTGCCTCTCGTTTTCCTCTCCCCCACTTCACCCTTGCCGTTTTATTCACCCTTCTTCTGTTCGTCTTTTCCGTTTGCTTTGATGTGTTACTTGGCTCGTTTGATTGTTTGGTTGGAATAGTTGTTTATTTATTGCTAAACAGAGAACCTAAGATCTATGGATCCTCATCTGCTTGCTAATATTTTTAAGAGATCCAATTATGATGAACCAATTGCTAGTGAGTTTTGTGCACTAGATTATCTTTATGAAGTTTTGCTTGAAATTCGTGAATGTGAAAATTGTGATGAAGAAATTTATGAAGAGATTCACGATGGCTCCTTGAATAAAAAGCATGGTTGCAATGATTTTACTATAAATTCTCTTGATTTCAATTTTGCTAATAATATGCAAAACCCTAAGCTTGGGGATGCTAATTTTGCTATGTCTACTACTTGTTGCAATGATCATGACTGGGGTGATTCTTCTTATGATATTGAAACTTTATTTAAGCCACATGATGAATATGAGATTGATAATAGTGTTTGCAATAATATTGAAATTGGGTTTGAAAGAGTGTCTACTTTAGATCCCACATATTTGGAGTATGTTCAATCTTATGATATTTTTGATAAAAGTGGGTTTGGAGAGGTCATGACTTTAGTTAATGTTAATCCCACTATCTTGGAAGAGTGTCAACTTTGCATGCATGTGGATCATGTTGAGAATATGTTTTGTGATAGCTATATTGTTGAATTTGCTTATGATCCTACATGTAATTATTATGATAGAGGAAAATATGGTTGTAGAAATTTTCATGTTACTAAATTACCTCTCGTCGTGTTGAGTTTGCTATCGTCTCTTTCTTCTTCCTTGCATATGCTATTTTTTGCTTTCTATAATAATTTGTTTGGTTATAAAATGCCTATGCATAGGAAGTATGTTAGACTTAGACGTGTTTATCACGTGTTCTACAATGCTCTCTTTGCACTTCAATTCTTCTCTTTCATGTGAGCATCATTAAAATTATCAATGCCTAGCTAAAAGGCTTTAAAGAAAAGCGCTTGTTGGGACACAACCCAATATTTTTACTTGCTGTTATTCAATAAATATTTCATCTAGCCTCTGTTTATATGTGGTTTTATGTTTTAATTCGTGTTTGTGCCAAGTAGAACCTATAGGATCATCTTGGGTGATAGTTAATTTGATCTTGCTGAAAGACAGAAACTTTTGCACGCACGAGAATAATTCTAATAAATCATAGAAACGTGATTTTGAGTTGATTCTTTTTGAAGTAGATTAATAGACAAATTTCCTAGGACTTCCTTCTTTGGTAGGAGTATTAGAGTTCCATAAGTATTCTAAATTTACAGATTGCTACAGACTGTTCTGTTTTTGACAGACTCTGTTTTTCGTGTGTTGTTTGCTTATTTTGAAGCATCTATGGCTAGTATCGGGGGGTATGAACCATAGAGAAATTGGAATACAGTAGGTTTAACACCAATATAAATAAAGAATGAGTTCATTACAGTACCTTATGTGGTGGTTTTTCTTTCTTGCACTAACGGAGCTCATGAGATTTCCTGTTGAGTTTTGTGTTGTGAAGTTTTCAAGTTTTGGGTAAAGATTTGATGGACTATGAAATAAGAAGTGGCGGGAGCCTAAGCTTGGGGATGCCCATGGCACCCCAAGATAATTCAAGGCAAACCAAAAGCCTAAGCCTGGGGATGCCCCGGAAGGCATCCCCTCTTTCGTCTTCGTCTATCGGTAAGTTTACTTGGAGCTATGTTTTTATTCACCACATGATATGTGTTTTGCTTGGAGCATCTTTAGTTTACCAAAATCATCCTTGATGTACACACCTTTTGGGAGAGACACACATGATTCGGAATTTATTAGAATACTCTATGTGCTTCACTTATATCTTTTGAGCTAGACAATTTTGCTCTATGTGCTTCACTTATATCTTTTAGAGCACGGCAGTGGTTTTATTTTGTAGAAATTATTAATCTCTAATGCTTCACTTAGATTATTTTGAGAGTATTTTAGAACAGCATGGTATTTGCTATGGTTATAAAATTGGTCCTAGAATGATGGGCATCGAAGTTGGGTATAATAAAAACTATGATAGAAAGCGAATTGAATACTATGATCAACTTGATGCTTGATAATTGTTTTGAGATATGAGGGTGGTAATATTAGAGTCATGCTAGTTGGGTAGTTGTGAATTTGAGGAATACTTGTGCTAAAAGTTTGTGATTCCCGTAGCATGCACGTATGGTGAATCGTTATGTGATGAAGTTGGAGCATGATTTATTTATTGATTGTCTTCCTTATGAGTGGTGGTCGGGGACGAGCGATGGTATTTTCCTACCAGTCTATCCCCCTAGGAGCATGCGTGTAGTACTTCATTTCGATAACTAATAATTTTTTTGCAATAAGTATGTGAGTTCTTTATGACTAATGTTGAGTTCATGGATTATACACACTCTCACCCTTCCACCATTGCTAGCCTCTCTTGTGCCGCGCAATTTTCGCCAGTACCATACACCCACCATATACCTTCCTCAAAACAGCCACCATACCTACCTATTATGGCATTTCCATAGCCATTCCGAGATATATTGCGATGCAACTTTCCACTGTTCCGTTTATCATGACATGCTCCATCATTGTCATATTGCTTTTGCATGATCATGTAGTTGACATCGTATTTGTGGCAAAGCCACCTTTATAATTCTTTCATACATGTCACTCTTGATTCATTGCATATCCCGGTACACCGTCGGAGGCATCCACATAGAGTCATATTTTGTTCTAAGTATTGAGTTGTAATTCTTGAGTTGTAAGTAAATAAAAGTGTGATGATCTTCATTTTAGAGCATTGTCCCAAGTGAGGAAAGGATGATTGAGACTATGATTCCCCCACAAGTCAGGATGAGACTTCAGAGTTTATGAAAAATAAAAGAGGCCAAAGAAGCCCAAATAAGAAAAAAGGCCAAAGAAGCCCACCAACATAAATAAAAAAAGGAGAGAAAAAAGAGAGAAGGGACAATGTTACTATCCTTTTCCACACTTGTGCTTCAAAGTAGCACTATGATCTTCATGATAGAGAGTCTCCTATGTTATCACTTTCATATACTAGTGGGAATTTTTCATTATAGAACTTGGCTTGTATATTCCAATGATGGGCTTCCTCAAAATGCCTTAGGTCTTCGTGAGCAAGCAAGTTGGATGCACACCCACTTAGTTTCTTTTGTTGAGCTTTCATACACTTATAGCTCTAGTGCATCCGTTGCATGGCAATCCCTACTCACTCACATTGATATCTATTGATGGGCATCTCCATAGCCCGTTGATATGCCTAGTTGATGTGATAATATCTTCTCCTCCTTTTTGTCTTCTCCACAACCACCCTTCTATTCCACCTATAGTGCTATGTCCATGGCTCACGCTCATGTATGGCGTGAAGATTGAAAAAGATTGAGAACATCAAAAGTATGAAACAATTGCTTGGCTTGTCATCGGGGTTGTGCATAATTTAAATATTTTGTGTGATGAAGATAGAGCATAGCCAGCCTATATGATTTTGTAGGGATAACTTTCTTTGGCCATGTTATTTTGAGAAGACATGATTAATTTGTTAGTATGCTTGAAGTATTATTACTCTTATGTCAATATGAACTTTTATTTTGAATCATTTGGATCTGAACATTCATGCCACAATAAAGAAAATTACATTGAGAAATATGCTAGGTAGCATTCCACATCAAAAATTCTATTTTTATCATTTACCTACTCGAGGACGAGTAGGAATTAAGCTTGGGAATGCTTGATTTGTCTCCAATGTACCTATAATTTTTGATTGTTCCATGCTATTATATTACCGGTTTTGGATGTTTATGGGCTTTACTATATACTTTTATATCATTTTTGGGACTAACCTACTAACCGGAGGCCCAACCCAAATTGCTGTTTTTTTTGCCTATTTCAGTGTTTCGAAGAAAAGGAATATCAAACGGAGTCCAAATGGAATGAAACCTTCGGGAGCGATCTTTTTGGAACAAACGCAATCCAGGAGACTTGGAGTGGACGTCAAGAAGCAGCCGAGGCGGCCACGAGGGTGCAGGACGCGCCCTAGGGGGGTGGGCACGCCCCCAGCCTCGTGGGCCCCTCGTGGCTCCCCTGACCGACCTCCTTCGCCTATATATATCTAAGTACCCTGAAAACATCCAGGAGCACCATGAAACCCTATTTCCACCGCCGCAACCTTCTGTACTCGTGAGATCCCATCTTGGAGCCATTTCCGGCGCTCCACCGGAGGGGGAATCGATCACGGAGGGCTTCTACATCAACACCATAGCCTCTCCGATGAGTTATGAGTAGTTTACCACAGACCTTCGGGTCCATAGTTATTATCTAGATGGCTTCATCTCTCTCTTTGAATCTCAATACAAGGTTCTCCTCGATCTTCTTGGAGATCTATTCGATGTAACTCTTTTTGCGGTTATTTTGTCGAGATCTGATGAATTGTGGGTTCATGATCAAGTTTATCTATGATAAATATTTGAATCTTCTCTGAATTCTTTTATGTATGATTGGTTATCTTTGCAAGTCTCTTAGAATTATCATTTTGGTTTGGCCTACTAGATTGATCTTTCTAGCAATGGGAGAAGTGCTTAGCTATGGGTTCAATCTTGCGGTGTCCTTTCCCAGTGACAGCAGGGGAAGCAAGGCATGTATTGTATTGTTGCCATCAAGGATAAAAAGATGCGGTTTATATCATATTGCTTGAGTTTATCCCTCTACATTGTGTCATCTTGCTTAATGTGTTACTCTGTTCTTATGAACTTAATACTCTAGGTGCATGCTGGATAGCGGTCAATGTGTGGAGTAATAGTAGTAGATGCAGGCAGGAGTCGGTCTACTTGTTGCGGACGTGATGCCTATATACATGATCATGCCTAGATATTCTCATAAATATGCACTTTTATATCAATTTCTCGACAGTAATTTGTTCACCCACCGTAATACTTATGCTATCTTGAGATAAGCCACTAGTGAAACCGATGGACCTGGGGTCTATTTTCCATCATATGAGCTTTCGATCTACTTTATGTTGCATTCTTTACTTTCCAACGCAGTGCTCAAGAGGTAGCAGCCTTCTACTGGTCGTGGGATCCAGGGGCCTTCTACGGGGCGTATCATCATTTCACCAATCACGGGTCGTACTATTCGTGGACCATAACAGGCCGTTAATAGGCCGTATTTGATAACTCTATGAAAACAGCCCAACAGTTTTTTTTGTCATGACAACGGCCCAACGTATTAACGGGATACAAACTGGCCGACTGTAACGACGGGATAAATTTGGCCCACAAGCAAAAAATGATAGTAACGGGCCGTAAGTAACCGAATGCTAGAAATAAGCCCAAGAATAAACGGGCCCTGAGAAGGCCGAAAGATAACTTGGGCTGGAAATGGTGCAATGGAATAATGGCCGTTAATGGGTATAAAGTGATACACTATTCATTATGGGCCAGTTTCACCACGGGCTGTTAATGGGCCAAGAGTTACAAAGGGCCTCATATGGGCCGGAAGTCGTCATGGGCATACATGGGCCGGAAGTTCAAACAGGCTGGAATCATATTGGACGGCCCAGATGACGCTACTGGGCCTAATTCGAAGAGGTCGTAACGGGCCCTAGGTTAGCGGGCCGTAAATGGGCTATATGTGAATAGGCCGTTAACAGGCTTTCCGTGGGCCAGCCCGCCACCTTTTGACCAAGTCAAATGGGCCTGCCTTTTCACAGGAATGGGCCTCTGTTGGGCCGTGCCACATGTCAACATATCATAGGCGCCTTGGGTCCAATGAGTGGACGACATCTGTTCCAATGGTGAGCCGACATGTGTTTCCTCCAGCCAATGATGATTTTACATGTGGAAAATCCCCATTGGTCGGGACTGTTAACGGGTTATCGGATCCAAAACTGGATCCGATAGCTTAACGGTGTTCCGTTACGGTGGATGCTACGTGTCGGTCACCATTGACAAAAACACTTCTGTGACGCGCGATTTATCATCATGGAAGTGGACACTTCCGTGATGATAATTTTGGTAATGTCATGGAACACTTCTACGACAATACATGTATGACTATGTTGATTCTGTCATAAAATCGTCATGGATGTATATGAATGACAGAAAACGCGACCTACTGTGACAAACACGTATCATCACGGAAGTGTATTTTTTTTGTAGTGATAGTCAACCCGTGCTGAATAATAATGATATAATTTAGTTTTGTAGTACATACATTGAATTTTAGAAGTTCAATTTTTGAATTATGAACATAGCAAACGTCGTCAGACGAAAGTCTCACGGAGTGCTGCTAGTGCAGCGACAACCGGGGTTTCTGCGACATGCCTTACTTGCTAGAAGGTTGGCGCTTCAGCATTAAGCTCCAAGAGGCCTTCGATGTTGAAACAGTACGCTACGACGCAAAGTGTGTTTTTCGTAATTAAGCTTGACTTCTACTACTTCAACATGTAATTTTCATCTTTTACAATTCGACTAGCTTATCCTATGCCATGCAAGACGCTATGTCTTGGAGAGGATGTATTTTGAAGATCATGAGAGTATGGAAACAAAGAAAATTAACCTAAGGACCCATCATGGTATGGATTTTGAGGTAAATCCATACAATTCTGAGAGCGTATCCCATTTTGGTTGCCCAGATTGGGAAGCACTTTGCAAGATGTATGATTTTCAAGAGGGTATGCTTGTCACCGTGGATCTTGGTGATCCTGACATCAAGAAACACAATTTGGACATTTGGGTCCTTGTTGATACGCTTCCAATTCTACCGCTATGTGAGTTTCTCAAACATAGTTATTAAGTAATTTATATTGTTTATTTCAAAAATAGTTGACAACTTATTTCCATTGACAGTTTATTTGCATTGTTCAAAGAATGTGTGGGAGAAGGTAGACAAAACCTACTACACCGATGGCTCTGAGTTAACTTATCAGGAGAAAATTCATCTGGTTGCATTTTGTACTGATCTTGAGAATTACAATATCTATTATCAAAGTCCTCCACATTATGGTCAATACGTGCCACTAGTGCACGTGTTGAACTACAATAACATCCATGGAGATGCCATGGTAAGATTTTTTAGTATTACGACATCCGTGCATCTTTCGCATAAATTCTTCTAAAACTGAACTACATTGCTAACTACAAAGTTATTACTATATTTTTCAACAGAAAATCCCCAATGATTGTGTGCCTCATCTGATGTATCAGAATGGTCGCCTTGATGTTTTGAACATACATCCAGGCCATCCTACGAATCACACCTGTCCATATCAGATTTCTAAAACCAGCGAGGACATGATAATCAAAGAATGGAAAAAATGTATGGTCAGTCATAGGGTGGTTCTTGGAAGCAACATTGTGCGAAAGGCAAGAATTGGAGACAGGATAATCCCCATTCTCCATAATGGAGAGTCAGGGCCTATCTTGTTTTATGTTATTTTACCTAAGAGAAGGTAGTAGGTCCTATGAGAGAGAAGTAGGTCCTAGGTATAATGTGTTATTATGTGGTACAATGAGTTAGAGTTGATGACCATGAGGAGTTGTGATTATGACTACTGACCAACTTGTTGTATGATGTCTCATTGATAAAAATGATGATCATGAGGAGGTGTTATATGACAATGATGTATTATCATGATAAGTTGTTAATGATATGATGATGATGATGATGAGTTATTATGACATTGGGTGAAAGAACCGCGGTTTAGTTTCAAGTTGATGGATCCAAAGTGACCAATGGTCACTTTGGATCCATGCACTTGAAACTAATCCACGGTTCTTTCACCCAATGATGTAGTAACTCATTCTGATGGAAAAATAATCTCTAAATTGCTACTGTATGAAAACTTGTATTATGGCATATGAATACAAAATAAAACAAAAAAGAAATACCCAACGATAGTAGTAGCATGGGTAGGGAGGCGCGCTACTAGTAACTACCAGTAGTGCTGTGCAGCAAAAGCGCTACTGCTAAGCACGTATAGCAGTAACGTGGGCAAGCACACGCTACTGATAAACTTTAGATGTAGCACCGTATCAGTAGCGTGCCACACCACGCTACTGATATAACTAAAACCGGCGCTACTGCTAGCCTTTTCCCTAGTAGTGGTTGTGCAATTGATAGAACTTCAAATACTCATGACGATATCCAGGCAATGATCATTATATAGGCATCATTTCAAAGAATAGTAGACTGACTCCTGCCTGCATCTACTACAATTACTCCACACATCAGCCGCTATCCAGCATGCATCTAGTGTATTAAGTTCATGAAAAAATGGAGTAATGCAATAAGAATGACATCATGATGTAGACAAGATCTATTTATGTAGAAATAGATCCCATCTTGTTATCCTTAATAGCAACGATACATACGTGTCGGTTCCCCTTCCATCACTGGGATCAAGCACCGTAAGATCGAACCCATCACAAAGCACCTCTTCGCATTGCAAGATAAATAGATCAAGTTGGCCAAACAAAACGCAAATATTGGAGAATAAATATGAGGCTATAAGCAATCATGCATAAAAGAGATCAATGAAGACTCAAATAACTTTCATGGATAAAAACATAGATTTGATCATCAACTCAAAGTTCATGGGATCCCAACAAACACACGGCAAAAAGAGTTACATCATATGGATCACCAAGAGACCATTGTATTGAGAATCAAGAGAGAGGGAGAGAGAGAGAGAGAGAGAGAGAGAGAGAGAGGAAGCCATCTAGCTACTAACTACGGACCCTTAGGTCTACAACGAACTACTCACGCATCATCGGAGGGGCACCAATGGACATGATGAACCCCTCTGTGATGGTATTTAGATTGGATTTCGTGGTTCTGGAACTTGCGGCGGCTGGAATTGATTTTCATCAACTTCCCTATGGTTTCTGGAATACTGGGGTATTTATCGAGCAAAGAGGCGGTGCAGGAGGCCACCGAGGTGTGCATAACCCACCTGGGCGCGCCTGGGCCCCCAGGCGCGCCCTGGTGGGTTGTGCCCCCCTCGGGGCACCCCTCTCGTACTTCTTCGGCCCATCTTGTGTCTTCTGGTCCAGAAAAAATCCATAAAAAGTTTCGCTGCGTTTGGACTCTGTTTGGTATTGATTTCCTGCGATGTAAAAAACAAGCAGAAAACAACAACTGGCACTAGGCACTATGTCAATAGGTTGGTACCAAAAAACGATATAAAATGATTATAATATGATTGTAAAACATCCAAGAATGATAATATAACAACCTGGAACAATAAAAATTATAGATACATTTGAGACGTATCAGCATCCCAAGCTTAATTCCTGCTTGTCCTCGAGTAGGTAAATGATAAAAACAGATTTTTGTGATGTGGAATGCGGCCTAACATGTTCATCACATATTCTTTTCTCTGTAGCATAGAAATTTGTACTTTTATATGGTTCAAAGCAATAGTCTAGTTTTGACATGATGACTTTAATACTCAACCATGTCAACAAGCAACCATGTCTTTCAAAATATCAACACTAAATCAAGTTATCCCTAGCCCATTATGCTCAATCATTGATCCATTCATGAAACACACTCGAATACTAGCTAAAAGCAAAAAGTAAAAGAGAAGATGGAGACTCAAGTAAAAGAGAAGATGAATACTATCAATACCCAATGCTCAAGTACGATCATAGTGACCCTTACTTGGTGCTTTATAAGAGAAGATGGAGACTCAAGTAAAAATAAAAATTGCATAAAATAAAATAAAGGCCCTTTGCAGAGGGGAGTAAGGATTTGTAGAGGTGCCAGAGCTCAAAGCGAAAAATTGAGAGAAAAACGCTCTGGGAGGCATACTTTTCCCACCAACGAAAATGACTTAGAGTTCCCAACACTTTCCATCCTAGATATATAATAGGCGGTTCCCCAACATAAAATAAAGTTTATTCCTTTTTCCACCATACTTTCACTTTCCATGGCTAACCGTATCCATGGGTGCCCTCCATACAAACACTTTCCAAGGAATTTATTAATTGACAACATAAAGGAAATTCATTTTTCATTTCGGGAACGGGCATCCCTAATACCTTTGCCATACTCTCGTGCAATGACAAGTGAATAAACACTCATCATGAGAATAACACATCTATCAAGGAAAATATCGTCTACCCCTCACCGCCTCACGAGCGGTACGAGCACACAAAAGGGAAATTTATTTTGAAAATTAGAGATGGCACATGCAAATTTGCTTAGAACGGCATGGAAATACCCCAATATTCCAAAAACCCTAGGAGAGTCAACAAAAATCAATTCCAGCCACCGCAAGTTCTAGAAACACCAGATCCAATCTAGACACCATCACGGAGGGGTTCATCATGTCCATTGATGCCTCTTCGATGATGCGTGATTAGTTCTTTGTAGACCTACGGGTCCATAGTTAGTAGCTAGATGGCTTCCTCTCTCTCTCTCTCTCTCTCTCTCTCTCTTGATTCTCAATACAATGATCTCTTGGAGATCCATATGATGTAAGTCTTTTTGCGGTGTGTTTGTTGGGATCCGATGAAATTTGAGTTTATGATCAGATCTATGTTTTTATCCATGAAAGTTATTTGAGTCTTTTTTGATCTCTTATATGCATGATTGATTATAGCCTCGTATTTCTTCTCTGATTTTTGTGTTTTGTTTGGCCAACTTGATCTATTTATCTTGCAATGGGAAGAGGTGCTTTGTGATGGGTTCGATCTTACGGTGCTTGATCCCAGTGACAGAAGGGGAAATGACACGTACGTATCATTGCTATTAAGGATAACAAGATGGGGTCTATTTCTACATAAATAGATCTTGTCTCCATCATGTCATCGTTCTTATTGCATTAGTCTATTTTTCCATGAACTTAATACACTAGATGCATGTTGGATAGCGGTCGATGTGTGGAGTAATAGTAGTAGATGCAGGAAGGAGTCGGTCTACTAATCTTGGACGTGATGCCTATATAATGATCATTGCATGTATATCTTCATGATTCTTTGAAGTTCTATTAATTGCCCAACAGTAATTGTTTTCCCACATTTGCTATTTTTCTCGAGAGAAGCCACTAGTGAAACCTATGGCCCCCCGGCTCTCTTCTTTAATATATTTGCCTTCGCGATCTATTTTTTTCAGTTCTATTAAACCAAAAATACAAAAATACCTTGCTGCACTTTATTTTACTTGTGCTCCATTTATTCCATCTATTACAACTTTACCCCGTCTCCGCGACAAATTCTAGCACCTTTACCCGAAAGGGATTTACAACCCCTTTAACACGTCGGGTTGCGAGTATTTGTTATTTGTGTGCAGGGGCTATTTACGTTGTATTGCGTGGTTCTCCTACTGGTTCGAGACCTTGGTCTCATCACTGAGGGAAATACCTACCGTCGATGTGCTGCATCATCCCTTCCTCTTTGGGGAAATACCGACGTAGTTCTAGCAGGCATCAAAAGGAATTTCTGGCACCGTTCCTGGGGAGGATCATCAACACCAACCAGGTTGCTAATCACAAATCTCTTCTCCTTGCAATTTACATTATTTGCCATTTGCCTCTCGTTTTCCTCTCCCCCACTTCACAAAATTTGCCATTTTATTCACCCTCTTTTTCGTTCGCCGTTTTCTTGTCAGATCTGTTTTTGAGTGCAATCTTGTTGTGTAGTCACCATGACTCAAGAGAACACCAAGTTGTGTGATTTATCAAATACCAACAAGAATGATTTTATTAGAACTCCGATTGCTTCTCCCACCACTAGTGCGGAGACTTGTGATATTAATACTGCTTTGCTGAATCTTCTTATGAAAGATCAATTTGTCGGTACTACTAATGAAGAATGTTGCATCCCATCTTAACACATTCGTGGAATTATGTGATATGCAAAAGAAAAACATGTGGACAATGATGTGGTGAAGTTGAAATTATTATCGTTTTCTTTGCGAGCATGCAAAAATTTGGTTTTCTTCTTTGCCTCGCAATAGTATCGATTCTTGGAACAAGTGCAAGGATTCTTTTATTACTAAGTATTTACCGCCCGCAAAAATCATTTCCCTTAGAACCCAGACCATGAATTTCAAGCAACTTGAACATGAGCATGTTGCACAATCTTGGGAAAGGATGAAATTGATGCTAAGGAATTGCCCAACTCATGGGTTAAATCTTTGGATTATGATACTAAATTTTTATGCGCTATTGAATTTTGTTTCTCATAATATTTTAGATTCCTTCGCGGGGGGTACTTTTATGGAAATTACTTTGGGTGAAGCTACTAAGTTGCTAGACAATATTATGGCAAATTACTCACAATGGCATAGCAGAAGAGCGCCTACTAGTAAAAAAGTCAATTCGGTAGAAGAAATAAATTCTTTGATTGAAAAAGTTGATGCTCTTATGAAGTTTGTTGCTAATAAAAGTGCTCCTATTGATTTTAGTGATGTGCCTTTGTCTACTTTGATTGAGCAAAATAGTGATGCCATAGATGTGAATTTTATCTCACGAAACAATTTCAATAACAATGCATATAGAGGTAATATTAATCCTAGGCCTTTTCCTAGTAATTCCTCTAATAATTATGGTAATTCCTATGGTAATACTTCTAATAATAATAATAGAAACACCTCTTATCTTCATAATAATATTAAAGAATTTATCAATACTCAAAAGGTTTTCAATGCTACAATCGAAGAAAAGTTGAATAAAGTTGATGATATGTCTAGAAGTATTGATAGAATTTCTCATGATGTAGAAACTCGCAACATGAAAAAATTTGTGCCTAAATTTGAAGAATCAATTAAAGCTCTTTATGTTTCTATGGATGAAAGTAAGAAAAGAACCGATATGCTTAGAGCTAAAAGAGAATTTTTAGAAAACACGTTTTCTAGTGATTACTTTGATAAAAGTGATGAAGATCTTAAAATGATTGGTGTTTCTTCTATTGATTCTTTGTTTAGTAAAATAAAAATTGATGGAAAAGGGACTGGAGAAGAGTCAACTTTAGCTAGAAGGCGTCCCGACAATTCGAAGGGTGAAAATCTTGTTGAGAAAATTGATAAAAGTGGGTTTGAAGAGGTCAAGCTTTGGATTATGATAGTTTCTCCTTGGTTGATTGTATTTCTTTGTTGCAATCCATGATAACTTCACCCCATGCTTATGAACAAAATAAAGCTTTTATTAAACATATTGTTGATGCTATGATGAAAGCTTTTGAAGAAAACTTGGAATTAGACATTTCAATTCCTAGAAAATTACATGATGAACGGGAACCTACTGTCAAAGTCAAGATTAAAAATTATGAGTGTTTTGCTTTACGTGACTTTGGTGCTAGTGTTTCTACAATTCCAAAATCTTTATGTGATTTGCTTGGTCTTACCGATATTGAAGAATGCTCTTTAAATTTGCACTTGGCGGATTCTACTATTAAAAAGCCTATGGGAAGAATTAATGACGTTCTTATTCTTGCAAATAGGAATTATGTGCCCATAGATTTTGTTGTTCTTGATATTGGTTGCAATCCGTCTTGTCCAATTATACTTGGTAGACCATTTTTACGTACTATTGGTGTCGTGATTGATATGAAAGAAGGCAATATTAAGTTTCAATTCCACAAAGGAATGGTATGGAACACTTCCATAGAACAAGAATTAGGCCACCATACGAATCAATCCTGAGGGAATCATATGGATCTAGAACTAAAGATGACAAAACTTATATCCTTCGCGTTATGCCTAGCTAGGGGCGTAAAACGATAACGCTCGTTAGGAGGCAACCCAACTTGTATATTTTTGCCTTTTGGTTTTCTTGCTGTTTTCAATAAAATACCCAATTATGCATCTTATTAGACGGGTCTTTGTGTTTAAATTAGTGTTTGTGCCAAGCAAGGCCTTCGAGATGATTTGGGTGAGAGTTGACTTGATATTGCTGAAAAACTGAAACTTTTTTGGTAACTAAATTATTTTTCGTTTTTATCTGAAGAGTGCTTTTGAGTTGATTCTTTTTGAAGAAGATTACTAAACAAATTTCTCACGTCTTGCTAATTTTTCGGAATTTTTGGAGTTATAGAAGTATTCGAAGTAGTCAGATTGCTACAGACTGTTCTGTTTTTGACAGATTCTGTTTTCTTTGCGTTGTGTGCTTGATTTGATGATTCTATGGTTTTCTTTGAAGAGTGTTTGCCATAGAAAACTTGGAATACAGTAGATATAATGCAAAAATAAATGATGAATGGGTTTTCAACAGTACTTATAGTAGTGGTTTGCTTTCTGATACTAACAGATCTCACGAATGTTTTGTTGAGTTTTGTGTGATTGAAGTTTTCAAGTTTTGGGTGATCTTACGATGGATGAAGGAATAAGGATTGGCAAAAGGCTAAGGTTGGGGATGCCCGAGGCACCCCAAGATTATATTCAAGAAATAGCAAGCAACTAAGCTTGGGGATGCCCCCGAGTGGCATCCCCTCTTTCTTCTAACAACCATCAATATTTTACTTGGAACTATATTTTTATTCATCACATATTATGAGTTTTGCTTGGAGCGTCTTGTATGATATGAGTCTTTGCTTGTTCTTTTTGAAGTCTTGAATCCTTGCTGGACAAGCCTTTTTGAGAGAGCCAAAAATTATGATATGCTTGCTCATATGCTTCACTAAAAATTTAGAGTCTTTGAATTGCTCTAGTGCTTAACTTATATCTTTTTGAGCACGGTGTGCTTTGTTATTTTTGAAGAAATGCTCTCATGCTTCACTTTGCTTTATTTGGGAGTTGGTAATTTTTTTAAGAAATTATCTCTTGCTTCACTTAAATTTTTTGGGAGAAAGAAATATTATGCTCATGTAGTCATGTTCTTCACTTATACTTGTTTGAGCTTATTAAAAGCAACATATGAAATCAGTCCCAAAGTGATAGATATCCAAGGAGGATATAATAAAAACTTTCATGAAGATCATTGGACAAAATAAACTTGGTTCTTTGTAATGGTTTTGAGATATGACGATGTGATATTTGAGTCATGTTGATGAGTAATTATGCTTTAGTAAGAATATTGGCGTTAAGGTTTGTGATATCCTATGCAAGAACAAAAGTCAAGAGTTATGCAATGAAATTACATCATACTTGTGGTGCATTATTCGGTGTTACTTATGCTTAATGCTTGCGTACGAGATTTTTCGTTTCTTGGTTGGGTGCTTCTCAATATTTTTGCTAGCCTTCATTTTGCACTAAGTATGATCACTAGTTGTACATACAAAACCCTTTAAACCAGTTTTTCCATATGAGTCCACTATACCTACCTATATGCGGTATTTTCGTGCCGTTCTAAGCAAATTTGCAAGTGGCATGTCTAATTTTCAAAATAAATTTCTCTTTTGTGTGCTCGTAACACTCGCGAGGCAGTGAGGGGTGGCTGATGTTTTCCATGCTAGATGTGTTATTCTCACGATGAGTGTTTATTCACTTGTCATTGCACGAGAGTAAGACAAACGTATTTGGGATGCCGGTCCCGAAATGAAAAATTAATTTATTTTATGTTGTCAAACAATAAATTCTTTGGAAAGTGTTGGTATGGAGGGCACCCGTGGATACGGTTATCCATGGAAAGTGAAAGTTTGGTGGAAAAAGGAATAAACTTTATTTTCTATTTGGGAACCGCCTATGATATATCTAGCATGGAAAGTATTTGGAATTCTATGTCATTTTCGTTGGTGGGAAACGTACGCCTCCCAAAATGTTTTTGTCTCTCATTTTTTTCTCTGAACTCTGGCACCTCTACAAATCCCTACTTCCCTCTGCGAAGGGCCCTTCATTTACTTTATGCAATTTTTGTTTTTGAATTTGAGTCTTCACCTTCTCTTATAAAGGACCAACTAAGGGGCACTATATCATATTTGAGCATTGGATGTAGCTAATATTCGAGTGTGTTTCATGAATGGATCAATGATTGAGTATAATGGGCTAGGGATAACTTGCTTTAGCGCTGATATTTTGAAAGATATGGTTGCTTGTTGATATGCTTGAGTATTAAAATCTTCATGTCAAAACTAGACTTTTGCTTTGAACCATATAAAAGTCCAAATGTCCATGCTACAAAGAAAATAGCACTACAAAAAAAAAGACACATCTGTGACATTTTGGGCCGAACGAAATTTTTTCCTGTCATGCTTATGACACTTCTATGACGATAATTGTGACAAAACCGGTATCATCATAGATGTGGTGGGCTCCTACTTCTATGACAAAAAATCAAGAAATAAAATGGGCTTTTCGTCCTGGGCGGGCCGGAGACACAACTGCATGACATTCTTTGGGCCGTCCATGACGGAAAAAACCGTGGTAGAAGCGAGGGCGAGGAAAATATCGGGGAGTTCCTAGTTACAGTTGGTGGTCGGGGGCCGAGCGATGCTCGTTTCTCTCGTACATGTATGTGTGTGGGTGTGAGGTGTTTGGCTCTAACTGAACCCGAGCGAGGCGTTCGCCTACTGAACCCGAGCGATTGCGCTGCAGGCTACACATTACTGAACCCAAGCGATTGATCGATCTGGCAGTTAACTGAACCCGATCGAGCAATTCCTTCGCTACTACTGATAACTGAAGCCGATCGAACCTGCTGCCTCTTGATGAATAGTGAGCATTGCTGGGGGTTGGATGAACAGTTCCTAGTGGGGGTTGGATGAACAGGACCCCGTGGGGGAGTATAGGCCTTTGCCGCTGGATAAACAGGACCCCGATCAAGCCAGTTGGGGCTGGATGAACAGGACGACCCCGTGGAGAGTTGGTTGAAAAGTAGCCGGTGGAGGGCTAGATGAACACTAGCCCGTGGAGGGGTGGTTGAACAGGACCCCATGGAGAGGTATGTTTGAACAGTAGCCGGTGGAGGAGTGGTGGAGGCTGGATGAACAGGAGCCCGTGGATGAACAGTCGCAGGTGGAGGCTGGAGGAGGTTGAAGGTGGATGAACAGTAGCCCATGGAGGCTGGAGGAGGTCGATGGTGGAGATGAACAGTAGCCTGTGGAGTCCCATTTTGCGGTACACCACACCCCTCCCGATGAACTGGACCCCTGTTTCGACTGTAGCGCTCCAACACAAGTCCGTTTCCTCCGCTTTGCGGTACGCCAACCCCCTCCTAATCAACAAGACCCCGTTTCGACCATAGGCACTCAAACACAAGTCTGTTTCCATCATTTTGCGGTATGCCAGACCCCTCCCGATGAACAGGATCCCATTTCGACCATAGATCGTCGAACACAAGGCCATTTCCTCCGTTCTGTGGTACGCCAGGCCTCGTTTCGATCGGTTGTTCCGTCCAAGCCGGTTTTCTCCCGATGAACACGATGATGCAGTTTCTTTGTTCCGACCCAGCCGGTTGGCTGCCGATGAACAGGACGTAGTCGCTGCCTCTCCATGAATACGAGCCATGGTCGTACGTATGCGCGAGTAGTCATTCAAGACCCCGCTCGTATGTACATATGTGGCCGTATTTACTTTCTTGCACCCTAGTTGTACGTATGTGTACATGCTATGTGCGCGCCTCTACTATGACACGTGCCCTTCCTTACTCGACCACGGTTCATCGCTGCCGCCTATAAATAGAACGATCGACCAGTATGTACGTACACGTTCGCGTCCAGAATGACAATGCTACATATGCTTCGACCAGGTGGGTCCCGAATGTTAGGCACTTCCTTGCGTGCGAAGATGTAGTTGATGGGTCCTACCAGTCGGGGGGGAAATGTTTTTTTCACGAAATATGGTGGACCATCCGGTGGGTCCCTGCTGTCAGGTGGAGGAATAATTATTTTACGTGTAATAAGGTTGCACTTCCTTGTTGCGGCCGTGGACCCAGCTGTCAGCCTCTCCACGTACAATACTCTTTCAATGGAAGTCGTTCCTTTACCACATTGACCACGCCGCGCTGAGAGCACAAAGGCGGTGGACGATGGTGAGGCCTAGGAAGGTGACGACACGGCACCGGGGAAAACATGGCAGTGGATGCCCACGCGAAGAGGAGTACGAGGATTGACGGGTTTGGCTGCGGTGTGAGGCTGCTGTTGAGGGAGTCCTAGATTAAGGGGTCCTCGGACGTCCGGACTATTAGCGTGGGCCGGACTTTTGGACTATGAAGATACAAGACCGAAGACTTCTCCTATGTCCGGATGGGACCTTCCTTTGCATGGATGGCAAGCTTGGTGAGTCGGATATGTAGATTCCTTTCCCTGTAACCCACTTAGTGTAACCCTAGCCCCTCTGTTGTCTATGTAAACCGGAGGGTTTAGTCCGTAGAGGCAACAACAATCATAATCATAGGCTAGACTTCTAGGGTTTAGCCATTACGATCTCGTGGTAGATCAACTCTTGTAATACTCATATTCATCAAGATCAATTAAGCAGGAAGTACGATATTACCTCCATAGAGAGGGCCCGAACCTAGGTAACCATCGTGTCCCTCGTCTCCGGTTACCATCGACCTTAGACGCACAGTTTGGGACCCCATACCCGAGATCCGCCGGTTTTGACACCGACATTGGTGCTTTCATTGAGAGTTTGGCTGCGTTGTCACCAAAAGGTTTTGACGGCTCCCTCAAACAACTGCAACAATGCAGTCCAGGGGGAGGTCTTTCTCCCTGAACAGATCTTTGTATTCGGCGGCTTCGCACTGTGGGCCAACTCGCTTGGCCATCTAGATCAGATTGACAGCTACGCCCCTAGCCATCAGGTCAGGTTTGGAAGCTTGAATTACGTGGCCAATATCCGCGGAGACTTGATCTTTGATGGATTCGAGCCCTGCCACCACGATGAACATGATTTAAATCTGTCATCAGACCGTGCTCAGGAGATTGCACCTGTAACTGTTCTGGCCCTAGGTCCGGAGCAGACCACGTCGTCCGAGGACGGGAAGCTTAACCCCACCACGGAAGCCACAGACTCATCAGCGTTGGAGCCGAACATAGATCCGACTTTGAGCAGAGCCTGTGTCATCGGAACCTCGGAGTCGTCTTCGGCCATAGGTTCCGAACCGCGTACATCCGCGCCCATCAAAACTGATCAGGCGCCGATCATCGAGTTCAACTCCGCGGACATCTCCCGGCACTCGCCTTTAGGCGATGTGCTAAGCTTGTTAAAAGCCCTCTCCTTATCAGGAGACTCTCAGCCGAAATATGTCCGGCTTGAAGTGGAAGCAGAGGACGAATTCTGCTCCCACCCACCACCCACTTAATAGCCACCATCGAAGATTTAACCTATCTACTTGACTACTCCTCCGAAGACTTCGAAGGGATGGACCTCGAAGCCGAAGAAAATCTAGACCAAGACCAACCTGTAACCGGGCGGTGGACGGCTACGTCCTCATACGATATATACATGGTGGATACACTTAAAGAGAGGAGGCCGACGGTGACAAAGATAAACCCGTCGATGAATCTCACAAGCGTCAGCGTCAAAAGCGCCTATTGAGGGAGTCCTGGATAAGGGGGTATCCGGACAGCGGGACTATATACTTTGGCCAGACTGTTGGACTATGAAGATACAAGATTGGAGACTTCGTCCCGTGTCCGGATGGGACTCTCCTTTGCGCGGAAGGCAAGCTTGGCGATTCGGATGATAGATCTTCTTCTCTGTAACCGGGTCTGTGAACCCTAGACCCCTCAGGAGTCTATGTAAACCGGAGGCTTTAGTCTGTAGGACAAGAACAATCATGATCATAGGCTAGCTTCTAGGGTTTAGCCTCTAGGATCTCGTGGTAGATCAACTCTTGTAATACTCATATCATCAAGATCAATAAGGCAGGAAGTAGGGTATTACCTCCATCGAGAGGGTCCGGACCTGGGTAAACATCGTGTCCCTAGTCTCCTGTTACCATTAGCCTTAGACGCACAGTTCGGGGTCCACTACCCGAGATCCGCTGGTTTTGACACCGACATTGGTGCTTTCATTGAGAGTTCCTCTGTGTTGTCACTGTAAGGCTCGATGGCTCCCTCAACCTTCAACAACACAGTCCAGGGCGAGACTTTTCTCCCCGGATAGATCTTCGTGTTCGGCGGCTTCGCACTGCGGGCCAACACGCTTGGCCATCTGGAGCAGATCGACAGCTACGCCCCTGGCCATCAGGTTAGGTTCGGCAACTTGAATTACACGGCCGATATCCGCGGAGACTTGATCTTCAACAGATTCGGGCCTATATTAGGAGTGCCAAACAGTCACGACGAGCACGACTTAAATCTGTTGTCGGACAATATTCAGGATATCACCCCCGCAGCTGCTCCGGACTTAAATCTGGGGCAGATCGTGTCGTCTGAGGACGGGTGGATGGAACCTGCCACGGAGGCCGCATACTCTTCGGCGGTAAAGCCGAACACAAACTCCACGGTTAAGGGAATCTGCATCACCGGACCCCTGGACCTGTGTCCGTATGTGGGTTCCGAACCGCGCGCGCACGGGCCCATCGATTCCGATTGGGTGCCAGTAATGGAGTTCACCATCACGGATATCTTTCAGCACTCCCCCTTTGGCGATGTGCTAAATTCATTAAGGTCTCTCTCTCTGTGTGTCAGGAGATTCCTGGCCGAACTATGTCCAGCTCGAGTGGGAAGCAGGTGACGAGGAAATTCATTACCCACCCACCACCCTCTTAATAGCCACTGTCGATGATTTGACCGACGTGCTTGACTTCGACTCCGAAGACATCGACGGTATAGACGATGATGCAAGAGAAAAACAGGAACCACCGCCCACAGGGCGCTGGACAGCCACCTGTTTGTATGATATATATATGGTGGACACCCCAAAAGAAAACAATCCAGATGGTGCCGAAGAGGAATACAATCCTGGTCAGCCTACCTTCGAGCAGGCCGAATAGGAACACGGGCAGGTCAGCCCAGATGAACAGGCGACGGATAGATATTTGGAGGACGACAACTATATGCCTCCCTCTGGAGACGAGGTAAGCCTCGGCGATGATGAATTTGGCGTACCTGAGGATCTGATAGAGCAGGAGCGCTTTAAGCGCTGGCTCATAGCCACTGCAAGAAGCCTGAAAAAGAAGCAATAGCAGCTCGAAACTGATCAAGATCTGCTCACAGACAGATGGACCGAGGTCCTGGCGGCCGAGGAATACGGACTCGAGCGCCCCACCAAAGGTTACCCAAAGCATAAGTTGCTACCTCAACTAAAGGAGGAGGCCGTAGAGCCTTCACTACCAGCACAAGATGAGGATGACCGGCTACCTAGTGGACGGGATAAAACGGCGTATCAGAACGAATAACAGCCCGCACCCCCATGCCAGTTCACTATGGGTCGGGGCAATACGCAGGACCTGCGAAATCTATTAGAAAACAAAGCAGGACAGCCAAGATCGATCTACGGATCACGAGGGCGCGCCCCAACACTCGATGATGACCGTCATGCCGGATACACTAACAACACGTCCGACTGGGCCGAACATAACCGGCCAGACATAGTCGCACTGTGTAGCGACATAACCCGACACAGAGGCGCCGCACACCCCTTCTCCTTCACTGATGAGATAATGGTCCGCGAATTCCCAGAAGGGTTTAAACCCGCAAACATCGAATCATACGATGGTACAACAGACCTCGTGGTATGGATCGAAGATTTCCTTCTCCACATTCACATGGACCGCGGTGATGATCTACATGCCATCAAGTACCTTCCCCTTAAACTCAAAGGACCAGCCCGACACTGGCTGAATAGCCTGCCGACGAATTCCATCGACAGTTGGGAAAACCTGGAGGACGCGTTCCTCAACAACTTCCAAGGCACCTACAGGCGACCACCGGATGCTGATGACTTAGGTCACATTATCCAACAGCCCGGAGAATCAGCCAGGAGATTCTAGACTCGGTTCCTACTAAAAAAGAACCAAATCGCCGACTGTCCGGACGAGTGGCTCACCCGACACCTCAGCCAAGAGAAACCAAAGTCCATGGCGGCCCTAACGACACTTGAGGGAGTCCTGGATTAGGGGTTGTCCGGATAGCCGGACTACCATCATCAGCCAAACTATCATCGGCCGGACTATCATCATCGACCGGACTCCAAGACTATGAAGATACAAGATTGAAGACTTCGTCCCGTGTCCGGATGGGACTTTCCTTGGCGTGGAAGGCAAGCTTGGCGATACGAATACGTAGATCTCCTACCATTGTAACCGACTCTATGTAACCCTAGCCCTCTCCGGTGTCTATATAAACCGGATGGCTCTAGTCCGTAGGACACAACAACAACCATTACAATCATACCATAGGCTAGCTTCTAGGGTTTAGCCTCCTCGATCTCGTGGTAGATCCACTCTTGTAAACATCCACAATATCAATATCAATCAAGCAGGAGGTAGGGTTTTACCTCCATCAAGAGGGCCCGAACCTGGGTAAAACATCGTGTCCCTTGTCTCCTGTTACCATTCGCCTAGACGCACAGTTCGGGACACCCTACCCGAGATCCGCCGGTTTTGACACCGACATTGGTGCTTTCATTGAGAGTTCCTCTGTGTCGTCACCGATAGGCTTGATGGCCTCTTCAATCGACAACGACGCAGTCCTGGGTGAGACATTTCTCCCCAGACAGATCTTCGTATTCGGCGGCTTCGTACTGCGGGCCAACTCACTTGGCCATCAGGAGCAGATCGAAAGCTATGCCCCTGGCCGTCAGGTCAGGTTTGGAAGCCTAAACTTCACGGCCGATATCCGCGGGGACTTGATCTTTGATGGATCTGAGCCACAGCCGAGCGTGCCGCGCTGTCACGATGGGCACGACCTAACTCTGCCGCCGGACAGCACCTTGGAGGCCGCACACGAATCCGCTCCGACCCATAGTCCGGAGCCGATCGCTCAAATCAAGGACGGATGGCTGGACACCGCCTCGGGAGCTGCAACTTCTACGGCGATGGAGCCGAGCACTTACCTTGTCCCACATAAAGCTCATGACTCCGAGGTGCCGGACTCTCTGCCGGACTCCGAACCTCCTGCGCCCCTGCCAGTCGAATCCGACTGGGCGCCGATCATGGAATTCACCGCTGTGGACATCTTTCAGCACTCACCCTTCGGCGATATCTTAAATTCGCTGAAGCATCTCTCGCTATCCGGAGAGCCCTGGCCGAACTATGGCCAGGATGGTTGGGACGCGGACGACGAAGAAATTCAGAGCCCACCCACCACCCACTTCGTAGCCACCGTCGACGATCTAACCGACGTACTCGACTACGACTCCGAAGACATCGACGGTATGGACGACGATGCCGGAGATTATCAAGAACCAGTGCCTACAGGACACTGGAAGACCACCTCGTCATACGACATATATATGGTGGACAGCCCAAAAGATGGGGACGGCGAAGAAGCAACGGAGGCCGATTCCTTAAAGAAACAGCCCAAGCACCAACATCAGCGGCGCTGCTCTAAATCCCGCCACAGCCAGAATAGAGATTCCGGCATAGGAGATAATAACACCCCAGAAAGTGCCAAAGACAACCCCCTCTAGCACGATCCAGCGTAGGAGGAGGCAGAAGCAAGCCCTCACGAGAGGACGGCAGACAAATAGGTCGAGGATGATAATTACTTACCTCCCTCCGGAGACGAGGCAAGCCTCGACGACGACGAATTCGTCGTGCCTGAGGATCCCGTCGAACAAGAGCGTTTCAGACGCAGGCTAATGGCCACGGCAAACAGCCTAAAGAAAAAGCAGCAATAGCTTCAAGCTGATCAAGACCTACTGGCCGACAGATGGACCGAGGTCCTCGCGGCCGAAGAGTATGAACTCGAATGCCCCTCCAAAAGTTACCCAAAACGCAAGTTGCTCCCCGGACTAGAGGAGGAAGCATACAAACCTGCATCACCAGCGCACAATACGGCAGACCAACCACCTCGTGGCCGCGATAGAGAGGCGTGCAAGCCCTCCACCAAAACCGTACCCTGGCATCGCTCAAAAAGCATAAAGCCACGGGGGAATGCGCCGGACCTGCGAGATATATTGGAGGACAAGGCAAGACAATCCAGATCTATCTATGGATCACGTGGGCGCCCCAAGACCCATGACGAATACCGTCGCGCCGGATACAACTACTCCGGCCGGGCCGAACACAGCAGACAACGCTCTCTCGAGCTACGTCGCGATATTGCTCAATACAGAGGCGCCGCGCACCCACTATGCTTCACTAACGAAGTAATGGATCATCAAATCCCTGAAGGGTTTAAACCCGTTAATATCGAATCCTACGATGGCACAACAGACCCTGCGGTTTGGATTGAGGATTATCTCCTCCATATACATATGGCCCGCGGCGACGATCTTCACGCCATCAAATATCTCCCGCTCAAGCTTAAAGGACCAGCTCGGCATTGGCTTAACAGCCTGCCCGCAGTGTCAATTGGATGCTGGGAAGACCTGGAAGCCACATTCCTCGACAACTTCCAGGGCACGTATGTGCGACCACCGGAAGCAGATGACCTAAGCCACATAATCCAGCAGCCAGACGAATCGGCCAGGCAATTCTGGACACGGTTCTTAACAAAGAAAAATCAAATCATCGACTGTCCGGATGCAGAGGCCCTCGCTGCCTTCAAACATAACATCCGCGACGAGTGGCTGGCCCGGCACCTAGGACAGGAAAAGCCGAAATCCATGACAGCCCTCACATCACTCATGACCCGCTTCTGTGCGGGAGAGGATAGCTGGCTAGCTCGCAGCAACAACTTCAGCAAAAACGATGGCAGTCCGGATACCAAGGACCGCAATGGCAGGTCGCGTCGAAACAAAAACAAACACTGCATTAACAGCGACAACAATGAGGATACGGCAGTCAACGCCGGATTCCGAGGCTCCAAGCCCGGTCAACGGAAGAAGCCATTCAAAAGAACCACTCCGGGCCCGTCCAATTTGGACCGAATACTCGACCGCTCCTGTCAAATACATGGAACCCCTGAAAAGCCAGCTAACCACACCAACAGAGATTGTTGGGTATTCAAGCAGGCAGGCAAATTAATCGCCGAAAACAATGACAAGGGGCTACACAGCGATGACGAGGAAGAGACCCGGCCGCCAAAAAACAGAGGACAAAAGGGATTCCCCCCTCAAGTTCGGACGGTAAACATGATATACGCAACGCATATACCCAAGAGGGAGCGGAACCGTGCACTAAGGGACGTATACGCGATGGAGCCAGTCGCCCCAAAATTCAACCCATGGTCCTCTTGCCCGATCACTTTCGATCGAAGAGACCATCCGACCAGTATCCGCCATGGCGGATTCGCCGCATTGGTTTTAGACCCAATCATCAATGGATTTCACCTCACGAGAGTCCTGATGGACGGCAGCAGTAGCCTGAACCTGCTTTATCAGGATACAGTGCGCAAGATGGGCATAGACCCTTCAAGGATTAAACCTACAAAGACAACCTTCAAAGGCGTCATACCAGGTGTCGAGGCCAGTTGTACAGGCTCGGTTACACTGGAAGTGGTCTTCGGATCCCCGGATAATTTCCAAAGCGAGGAGTTAATCTTCGACATAGTCCCATTCCGCAGTGGCTATCACGCTCTGCTCGGACGAACCTCGTTCGCAAAATTCAACGCGGTGCCGCATTATGCATACCTTAAGCTCAAGATGCCAGGCCCTCGTAGAGTCATCACGGTTAATGGAAACACGGAATGCTCCCTCCGAACGGAGGAACATACAGCGGCTCTCGCGGCAGAAGTACAGAGCAGCCTTTTGAGGCGATTTTCGAGTCCGTCTGTTAAACGACCGGACACGGCCAAACACGCCCGGAGCAACATCAACCAAGACCACCTGGTGTCGTGGTTCTAAGCCTGACAGTAGAGTGGGGGGTAGGTATGGAGAGGCAAGGTCCTAGCTATGGAGAGGTTGTAAACACAAGGGATGTACGAGTTCAGGCCCTTCTTGGAAGAAGTAATAGCCCTACGTCTCGGAGCCCGGAGGCGGTCGAGTGGATTATGAGTATATGAGTTACAAGGTGCCGAACCCTTCTACCTGTGGAGGGGGGTGGCTTATATAGAGTGCGCCAGGACCCCAGCCAGCCCACGTAGGAGAGGGTTTAAGGTGAGTTAAGTCTGGGGCGTTACTGGTAACGCCCCACATAAAGTGTCTTTACTATCATAAAGCCTACTTAATTACAGGCCGTTGAAGTGCAGAGTGCCTCTTGACCTCCTGGTGGTCGAGTGAGTCTTCATGGTCGAGTCCTTCAAGTCAGTCGAGTGAGTCCCTTGTCGGTCGACTGGAAGGCGACCTCTTCTAAGGGTGTCCTTGGGTAAGGTACTTAGATCAGGTCCATGACCCTACCCTAGGTACATGACCCCATCATTAGCCCCCGAATGGATTGAGGCTTCGAGTGAGGAAGGAGTTGATGTCGTTTCCGATTAACCTTTGCGCTCTCGTCGTGCGTTGTTCTGGACCAAAGAATATCTTTGTCGATGGTGAGCAACTTGTCTTCAGTCGACTCGATCCATTCTCTTCTTTCGTCGAGTGATCTTTCGGGCTTCGATGATCCCCGAGCGACGGATCGCGGGAAACCCCGCGTCTGACAGACTGATCTGCCGTTCGCGGATTCCGCGGGATGCGAAATTTGGGGACGCGCGCGAAGCGGAGCGGACCGCGGCGTTCGGATGGGACGGGACGTAGACGCCTCGATCTCCGCACCGCTTTCTTCGCCACGTATCCCGTCCGCATAACTGTTCCTGGATATGATTAGATCGACCGGGCCCACCTGTCATCCACTCGGAAGGGATCTTATAAATGCGCCCGGCGAGGATTTTTGTACTGTGCCTCAGCATTCTCTCTCTCTCTCTGCTCCCTTCGTCCCCGTCCAGCGCGCTCGCTCTCGCCCCCGCACAACTTCCCCTCGCGCATCTCGCCGGCAACCATGGCCAAGGAGAAGACGGCGGCGCTGGAACGTGCGAAGAAGGCGTCGGCGTCGGAGAAGGCGAAGGGGAGATCTACCAGCCGCGGCGGGTCTTCGTCCAGATCCCGCCTGCCGAAGGGCTGGGTCCAAGGAGACTGGATCCAGTCGACCATCACAGAAAAAGATCTCCTCGACATGGCCAACGAGGGCTTGATCCCTCATGGAGCTGCGAGGCTTCCGGGGAAGGAGTGGCAGCCCCAGCCAGAAGAGGGTGAGTGTGTGCTCTTGGCCACCCATGTTGATCGTGGATTTTCTCTGCCGCCGAGTATTTTCTTCCGTGGCTTTTTGAACTTCTTTGGAGCGCAGCTCCACCACTTTACCCCAAATTCTATTGCCTATCTTGCCGCGTTCGTGTCCATGTGTGAGGGTTTCCTGGGCTGTCGACCGCACTGGGGTTTGTTCAAGCATATATTCACGTGTCACTCTCAGACCGTGAAGAAGGCGAGCCCAGGCGATGAAAGAACCCGAGTCGTCCAAATGTGTGGGGGCCTGGGGATCCAGGTGAGGTATAAGAGCACCTTCCCGCCCATGACCTTTCCCGAGTCAGTCAGAGGCTGGCAGTCGACCTGGTTCTACTGCCAGGACCAGTCGACGCCGGGGCAGTCGAGTGGACTCCCTCAGTTTACCATGGACCGAGTGAACAAGCCCTCCTCTCTGAAGTTGATTCCGGAGGAGAAAGCTGACGTGAAGATGTTGATGGAGCGCGTGGTGCAGTTGGTTCGGGAGGGAGTGACTGGCATGGATCTCCTGGAGGTCTTCCTTAGGCGTCGCATCCAGCCCCTTCAGTTCCGGAGCCACTGCATGTGGTTGTACTGTGGGACTGAAGACGAGACTCGAGTCCATCCAGAAGCAGTCGACGATGTCACTCTGGAAAGATGGATGGCAGCCGTTACCGGAAACAAGGATAACCCACGCGGAGCCAGAAGGATTCCTCCACTCGACCACAACAGCGATCCAAACAAGGTACGCTTGCACTGCTCTCCACTTTGTCCTTGTCACATTCGTTTCTGTTTATCCTGCCGACTGGTCGATTGATCCTTGTCTCGATATCGACCAGGCCCTCACCGAGCTGTACTCGATGCCCAATGGGGCACAAGCTCCGACTGAGGAGGGTGAGGCGAGTGGGGGCGAGAGCCAGGAGGAGGAGGAATGGGACTCGGACGTTGCTGAGGATGATGATGACGATGATGATGATGACGGTGATGAAGATGACGTTGAAGACGAGGAGGAAGAGGAGGAGGAGGTCGTACCACCGCGCTCAGAAAGGCGGTCGAAGCTTGTCCACGATCCTTCGACTGAACGTGGCAAGGGGGTTGCGACCGTTGCTCAGTCGACCAAGCGCCCTCGGACCACCTCTCTGGTGCCGACTGAAAAGGCGCCGAAGCAGCCCAGGGCGGCCTCGTCGAAGCTGATCAAGCTCCTGCCGAAGATGAAGGTGTCCATCCCCACCATATCAGGGTAATCGTGCTGCTTAAGTCTTCTTATTTTGTGTGAACTTTGTCCCTGGTTGACGCTGAAGTTAGTCGACTGATTCTTTGGAGTTGCAGTGCTGCTACTTCTGAGACCTCAGCCCGGGCTGATGACCATGAGATGGAGGACGCAGCAACTTCAAAACCAGGTACTATATTCTTAACGCCGTTTTTAGTCGACTGACTCGCGATCTCTGATCCTGATTCTTCTCCGTAGCTCCACCCAATGCTGTTATCAATCTCCCTGATGATGATGAGGATGAGGAACCGCTGAAGCGCAGAAGGAGTAGGAAAGCGTCCGCCAGCAAGGTGCCCCAGGATGTGACGGCGCCTGAGATTCTGATTGCGGAGGAAGAGAACACCACTCGACACACGGTGTCCTTCGCAGATCCATTGACGAGTGCTCAGCAGCCCTCCCTCTTCACGACGCACCACGTCCCAGAGGACCAAGCTGGCGCGGCGAAGGAGGCGATACGCCAGGCGGGAATCATGATGGAGCAGTTGAAGACCATCCGGGATGCGAGCCAGGCAGCTTATGACGCCAGTTCTGCCCTCCAAAGCAATGTTCAGGTCAGTCGACCACCGTTTGTTCTGTTGGATATGCTACCAAAAACTTTTCCTTTCCGGAATTTATAGTAGTCACCCACTGGGTGTGTCGATTAAACTCCGTGTTAGCGGGGGCACGCTGAGTGCACCCGCTGGGTGTAGTCCCCAAGGCTAAGGTCGACTGCTGGCAGTCGGCCTTAGGCTTTATGATGTCAATCTTTCTGTCAGTCGACTATGTCGACTGGATTTCACAAACCGGTGGGGGCACGCTGAGTGCACCCACTGGGTGTAGTCCCCGAGACTGTGGTCGACTGCTTGCAGTTGATTACAGTCTTAAAGAATACATCTCTCTTCTTTTTTTTTTGAGGTCGACTGGTCGACTTTATCTTCAACAGGATTAGTGGGGGCACGCTGAGTGCACCCACTGGGTGTAGTCCCTAAGACTACGATCGAATGCTTGTATTCGGCTGTAGTCTTAGAAACGTGTGATTTTTCCTTTTTCACTCGGAAGTGAATTATATTTGACATTTAGTCGATTGGTTCTTCGCAGAACTCCTGTGATCTTGTGGCTCGCTACTCTGAGCTGGAAAACAAGCACACTCAACTCGAGCTGAGCTTGAAGCTGGTTCAGGAGAAGCTGACGAAGGCAAAGGAGGAGACCGAAGGTATGTTTGGTGAGACCCTGACGACTGCTTTTCCCCTTGCTTGTTTCAAAATCTGATCTTGCTGTAACTTGCAGGTAAGGTAAGGGAGGCCCAACAGAAGAAAGACCTCGAACTAGCTGAGAAGATCAAGCTTGCTGATGAGAAGTTAGCTTCAGTCACCAAGCTTGAACAAGACAATACCAATCTGAAAGCTGCTCTTGGGATCGCCAACAAGGAGGTCAGACGACTAAAAACTGATAAAGCTGCCTTGACCCGAGTCCACTGTAAAGACGCGCGAGAAGAGAAGCTGGCGGCCCTTCGGGTGGCCAACACCAAGAAACACGACTTCAGGTCCTTTATGGAAACTTTCCTTGCGGCTGCCACTCGGATCGCCGACGGAATTGACCTTGATGAATTCGTTGCACCTTCCAGCCCTCCACAGGAGGGGTAAAAAACTTCTTCTGGCTTGACGCTTTAAATTTGCCTCGGTATGCCGAGTGGAATTGTAACCGATAAACCTTAACACGCTTAACGCCTGAGCACTTTCGGTTCCTTTAGATATCGATTCAAACTTGAATTTGGTGCTTGAATACGATTGCTTTTGGCTCGAAATGTCTTTTGCAGGTTCAAAGCAAGACGTCTTTACTGCAATCGACTTATTCTTTAGTCCACTTAGGCGAGCACTGGGCTGCGGCTAAGCCTCCGAGTGGAAGCCCGGCTTACCACTCGATAGGATTTCTATAACTTAGGCGAGCATTGGGCTGCAGCTAAGCCTCCGAGTGAGAGGGTTTACTCCTCACTCGGTAGGATTTTTATAACTTAGGCGAGTGCTTGGACTGCGGCTAAGCCTCCGAGTGAGAGGGTTGCTCTTCACTCGGTAGGATTTTTTACAACTTAGGCGAGCACAGGGCTGCAGCTAAGCCCCCGAGTGAAAGTCTGGCTTACCACTCGGTAGGATTTTTATAACTTAGGCGAGTGCTTGGACTACGGCTAAGCCTCCGAGTGAGAGAGTTGCTCTTCACTCGGTAGGATTTTTTACAACTTAGGCGAGCACAGGGCTGCAGCTAAGCCCCCGAGTGAAAGTCTGGCTTACCACTCGGTAGGATTTTGATAACTTAGGCGAGCATAGGGCCGCAGCTAAGCCCCCGAGTGAAAGTCTGGCTTACCACTCGGTAGGATTTTGATATCTTAGGCTAGCACTGGGCTGCAGCTAAGCCTCCGAGTGAGAGGTTTGCTCTTCACTCGGTAGGATTTTTATAACTTAGGCGAGTGCTTGGACTGTAGCTAAGCCTCCGAGTGAGAGGGTTGCTCTTCGCTCGGTAGGATTTTGACAAACTTAGGCGAGTCCTTGGACTGCAGCTAAGCCTCCGAGTGAGAGGGTTGCTCTTCACTCGGTAGGATTTTTATAACTTAGGCGAGTGCTTGGACTGCAGCTAAGCCCCCGAGTGAGAGGTTTGCTCTTCGCTCGGTAGGATTTTTATAACTTAGGCGAGTGCTTGGACTGCAGCTAAGCCTCCGAGTGAGAGGGTTGCTCTTCACTTGGTAGGATTTTTATAACTTAGGCGAGTGCTTGGACTGCAGCTAAGCCTCCGAGTGAGAGGGTTGCTCTTCACTCGGTAGGATTTTTGTAACTTAGGCGAGTGCTTGGACTGCAGCTAAGCCCCCGAGTGAGAGGTTTGCTCTTCACTCGGTAGGATTTTTATAACTTAGGCGAGTGCTTGGACTGTAGCTAAGCCTCCGAGTGAGAGGGTTGCTCTTCGCTCGGTAGGATTTTGACAAACTTAGGCGAGTCCTTGGACTGCAGCTAAGCCTCCGAATGAGAGGGTTGCTCTTCACTCGGTAGGATTTTTATAACTTAGGCGAGTGCTTGGACTGCAGCTAAGCCCCCGAGTGAGAGGTTTGCTCTTCGCTCGGTAGGATTTTTATAACTTAGGCGAGTGCTTGGACTGCAGCTAAGCCTCCGAGTGAGAGGGTTGCTCTTCACTCGGTAGGATTTTTGTAACTTAGGCGAGTGCTTGGACTGCAGCTAAGCCCCCGAGTGAGAGGTCTGCTCTTCACTCAGTAGGATTTTTATAACTTAGGTGAGTGCTTGGACTACAGCTAAGCCCCCGAGTGAGAGGTTTACTCTTCACTCGGTAGGATTTTGACAAACTTAGGCGAGTCCTTGGACTGCAGCTAAGCCTCCGAGTGGAAGTCTGGCTTACCGCTCGGTAGGATTTTGATAGCTTAGGCGAAACGGATTCGCAGCTAAGCCTCCGAGTGGGAGTCTGGCTACTCGGTAGGATTTTGATAACTTAGGCGAAACGGATTCGCAGCTAAGCCTCCGAGTGGGAGTCTGGCTCACCACTCGGTAGGATTTTTAAAAACTTAGGCGAAGCGGATTCGCGGCTAAGCCTCCGAGTGGGAGTCTGGCTCACCACTCGGTAGGATTTTTACAAACTTAGGCGAAACGGATTCGCGGCTAAGTCACCCACTGAGGGGGAATTTTATTGGACACAAATAAAAAGTGACAGAAATTATGGAGGAGCTATGACACTATTATTTTGAGGTCCATGAACTACAGAAGTACTTTATTGCAACTCATCCGAGTGATAAAACTTAAGTACAAAATGGGCGGAGTAGTTCCGCGTTCCAAGCTCGGGGCTCATCGATATTATGCTCGACGTTGTAAAGACGGTACGCCCCGTTGTGGAGAACCTTGGTGACGATGAAGGGACCTTCCCAAGAAGGAGCAAGCTTGTGTGGTTTGTGCTGATCCACTCGGAGAACTAAATCTCCTTCCTGGAAGGCTCGACCTCTCACATTTCTGGCGTGGAAACGACACAAATCTTGTTGGTAGATGGTCGACCGGATCAGAGCCATCTCCCTTTCTTCCTCTAAAAGGTCGACTGCGTCCTGCCGAGCTTGTTCAGCCTCTGCTTCGTTGTAGATTTCAACTCGAGGAGCATTGTGGAGAAGATCACTCGGCAAGACTGCTTCAGCTCCGTAGACCAAGAAGAATGGAGTTCTTCCGGTCGACCGATTAGGTGTGGTCCGCAGCCCCCAAAGCACTGAGGGAAGTTCGTCGACCCAAGCTCCAGCCGCGTGTTTGAGATCACGCATCAGTCGGGGCTTCAATCCCTTAAGAATCAGTCCATTAGCTCGCTCTGCTTGTCCATTCAACTGCGGATGGGCGACTGAAGCGTAGTCGACCCGTGTGCCTTGGGAGTTGCAGAAATCTCTGAATTCCTCCGAGTCAAAGTTCGACCCATTATCCGTAATGATGCTGTGCGGGACTCCATATCTGAATATTAGTTCCCTGATGAAGCTAACAGCAGTACCGGTGTCAAGGTTCTTGATTGGTTTAGCCTCGATCCACTTGGTGAACTTGTCGACTGCCACCAGTACATGCGTGAAGCCACTTCGTCCTGTTCTCAAAGGACCGACCTTGTCCAGTCCCCATACTGCGAAAGGCCAGACGAGTGGGATGGTCTTCAGAGCCGACGCAGGCTTGTGCGACATATTCGAGTAGAACTGACATCCCTCGCACTTATCCACTATCTCTTTTGCCATCTCATTCGCCTTTGGCCAGTAAAATCCAGCTCGGTATGCTTTGGCCACGATGGTCCAAGAGGACGCATGATGACCACAGGTTCCCGAGTGGATATCATTGAGGATGAGTCGACCTTCTTCTGGTGTTATGCACTTCTGACCAATTCCAGTCGCGCTTTCTCTGTACAATTGTCCTTTGATTACGGTAAAGGCCTTAGATCGACGGACGATCTGTCGAGCCTCTTCCTCATCCTCCGGAAGCACTTTTCTCAGGATATACGCGACGTATGGAACTGTCCAGTCGGGAATGACCACCAAGACCTCCATGATCAACTCGACCACCGCTGGGACTTCAACCTCGGTCGGATCTTTGGCACTCTTGGGCTGTGGAGTTTCTTCGGTGAAAGGATCTTCTTTGACTGACGGAGTGTGTATATGCTCCAAGAACACACCACTCGGAATGGCTTCTCTCTTGGAACCTATCTTTGCTAGATCATCAGCTGCTTGATTTTTCAGTCGGGGTATATGATGGAGCTCCAACCCCTCAAACTTCTTTTCCAGCTTCCTCACTGCACTGCAGTATCCAGTCATGGCTGGGCTTCTCACGTCCCACTCTTTCATCACCTGGTTGACCACTAAATCCGAGTCGCCATAGACCATCAGGCGACGGACGCTGAGTGAAATGGCCATGCGCAACCCATATAAGAGGGCCTCATATTCTGCCTCATTGTTGGAGGAATCAAAGTGAATCTGGAGCACATATCTGAGCTTATCTCCTCTGGGGGAAACCAGGACAACCCCAGCACCGGAACCATTCAACATCTTAGAGCCATCAAAGAACATGGTCCAATGCTCCGAGTGAACTTCAGTCGGCTGCTGTTGTTCAATCCACTCGGCGAGGAAATCTGCTATTGCCTAGGACTTAATGGCTTTCTTTGCCTCAAACTTGATATCAAGGGGAAGAAGTTCAATCGCCCATTTGGCCACTCGACCAGTTGCATCTCTGTTGTGCAAAATCTCTGATAGTGGAGCGTCGCTGACGACTGTGATGGAATGATCAGAAAAATAATGAGCAACCTTCTTTGTGGTCATGTATATTCCATACACAAGCTTCTGATAATGAGGATATCTCTGCTTGGATGGAGTCAAGACTTCAGACAAATAATACACTGGGCGCTGAACTTTGAGAGCTTTTCCTTCATCTTCCCGCTCAACCGTAAGCACAGTACTGACGACTTGTCCTGTGGCTGCGATATAGAGCAACAGAGGCTCTTTGCTGATTGGAGCAGCAAGCACCGGCTGGGTGGAGAGCAGAGCTTTTAGCTCGGCAAACGCTGCATCAGCTTCTGGAGTCCACTCGAACTTGTCTGTCTTCTTCATCAGTCGGTAAAGAGGCAATGCCTTTTCACCGAGTTGTGAAATGAATCGACTTAATGCGGCCAAGCATCCAGTAAGCTTCTGGACATCGTGCACTCGCACAGGGCGTTTCATTCGGAGAATAGTGCCAATCTTCTCTGGGTTAGCATCGATTCCCCGTTCGGAAACGAGAAAACCGAGTAACTTGCCACCAGGAACTCCAAATGTGCACTTTGATGGATTGAGCTTGATATCATATCTTCTGAGGTTGGCAAATGTTTCGGCGAGATCAGCGAGCAGGTCGGAACCTTTTCGTGACTTGACAATGATATCATCCATATATGCTTCCACATTCCGACTGATTTGAGTGAGTAGACACTTCTGAATCATTCGCATAAATGTGGCTCCGGCATTCTTGAGGCCGAATGGCATGGTGATATAGCAGAAGCACCCGAATGGAGTGATGAAAGCTGTTTTTACCTCGTCGGGTCCGTACAGACGGATCTGGTGGTACCCGGAGTAGGCATCTAAAAAAGACAGCCTCTCGCATCCCGCGGTCGAGTCAACAATTTGATCTATGCGAGGGAGAGGAAAATGATCTTTCGGGCAGGCCCGGTTGATGTGCTTGAAATCAATGCACATTCGGAGCGACTTGTCCTTCTTAGGAACCATGACGACATTAGCGAGCCACTCGGAGTGGTATATCTCTCGGATAAATCCTGCCGCCAACAGTCGAGCCACTTCCTCACCAATGGCTTTTCTCTTCTGGACGGCGGACCGCCGAAGATGCTCTTTGAATGGTTTTGCAGACGAGTCGACTCTTAAGCGATGCTCAGCCAGTCCCCTGGGAACACCTGGCATGTCAGCGGGCTTCCATGCAAAAATGTCCCAGTTCTCACGGAGGAACTGGATGAGCGCTTCTTCCTATTTTGGGTCGAGTGTTGTGGAGATGCGGGTCGGAGCTGCATCGGGGTTGGTCGGGTGAATGTGAACAGGCTTCGTCTCACCGGACGACTGGAATGCAGACTCTGTGGCGGGTTTCTTTGATCGCAGCAAGTCACTCGGATCTGCATTTTTCTTGTATTCCTTGAACTCGACCGCTGTCACCTGGGAATCGGCAATCTTTGAGCCCTTCTGAAAGCACTCTTCTGCCTTTCTCCGATCACCGGTGACAGTGATCACTCCTTTGGGGCCGGGCATCTTCAATTTGAGGTACACGTAACATGGTCGAGCCGTGAACCGTGCGTAAGCTGGTCTCCCCAAAATGGCATGATATGCACTCTGAAAATCCACGACCTCAAATGTCAACTTTTCTTTGCGAAAATGTTTCGAATCACCAAACACCACGTCCAAAGCTATTTGGCCGAGTGACTCGGCTTTCTTCCCTGGTATAACTCCATGAAAGCTCATGTTACTAGTGCTCAGTCGGGACATCGGAATGCCCATTCCTTTCAGTGTGTCTGCTTACAACAAATTCAGCCCGCTTCCACCGTCCATCAGCACTTTTGTCAGTCGAGTGCCTTCAACAACTGGATCGACCACCAAAGCTTGCCTCCCAGGGGTGGCAATATGAGTCGGGTGATCAGATTGGTCGAATGTGATGGGTATTTGAGACCATTTCAGATAATTTGCTTTTGCTGGGGCAACCATGTTCACCTCTCGGTTAATGACTTTCAGTCGACTCCTGCTTTCCACATCTGCAAAGATCATCAGAGTGGAGTTGATATGCGGATATCCTTCCTCACTGTCCTCCTTGTCTTCAGCCTTGTCCGACTCCTTCTCCTTGTCCTTAGACTGTTTTCCCTGAAACTGCTGGATCAGGAGTCGACATTGGCGAGTGGTGTGCTTCGGGTAGATGATATTCCCCTCTTCGTCTTTCTTCGTGTGGATGTGACATGGCATATCCATTACGTCGTTCCCTTCTTTATCCTTTACCTTCTTGGGGTTCCAGGATCCTTTTGGTTTCCCCTTAAACTTTCCCTGAGTCACGGCCAGAGCCTCTCCAGGAGCTGCCGGTTCAGCCTTCCGCTTCTGTTTCCGACTGGTGTTTCCTTTTTCCGACTGACTCGGCTTGTACTTGCCGCTTCGGAGTCGGTCTTCTTCTTCGCCGTTGGCGTACTTGGTAGCAATCTCCATCATCCGACTCAAGGTCATGTCACCGGTTCGACCAAACTTCAAACTCAATTCTCTGTTCTTGACGCCATCTTTGAAGGCGCAGACTGCCTGATGATCAGACACATTCTCCACAGTGTGGTGCAAAGTGATCCACCTCTGAATATACTCTCTGAGAGTCTCATTAGCCTTCTGCACGCAGACTTGCAACTCTGTCAATCCAGCTGGTCGCTTGCAAGTTCCTTCAAACGTTCTGATGAACACTCGGGACAGATCTTCCCAAGTGTAAATGCTGCTAGGAAGTAATTGAGTCAACCATGCCCTGGCAGAACCTTCCAGCATGAGGGGTAAATGCTTCATGGCCACCTCGTCGTTCCCACCACCAATCTGAACTGCCACTCGGTAGTCCTCAAGCCAAGTTTCAAGCTTAGACTCACCAGTGAACTTGCTGACTCCTGTTGCCAACCTGAAATTGGGAGGGATAACTGCGGCTCTGATAGCTCTGCTGAAACATTCAGGACCAGAAACATGCACTCGACTGCTTGTGGGTGCATCTCTGTCGAGTCCACCTCGATGGGCTCTGTTCTGGTCGACCAAACCTTGCACGATAATGGATCACGCGTCGAAGCCTGGTTCTCTGGGGTCGACTGGAACCCTTCGCCCTGAACTGTACTGACGCCTGTCATCTTGCTGCCGAGGAGCGTAAGACCCACCCCTCGGAGGGGAATTGGGCACTCGACGCCTATCATCTCGGTCGAGTCGGTCGCCATATTGATCTCGCCGATTCTCGCGCCCTTCACGCCGCGGAGGCGATCTGGGGTTGTGAGCCGACTAAACCGTATTCGCAGTGACGGATCGACTGTGAATTCTGTTGCGCGACTGAGACACGGCTGAATTCTGATCTCCTACTGCCCGGAGCAGATCCCTGATCTGCAGCAAACCTCTGCCAGCTTCCGACTGCGAAGGCTGGATGGACTCTGCTATACGGGTCGCAGCTACTAAATTCTGGATTGGGGTTCGATATACCTGAGTCGGCGGGAAGAGTTGACGTCGACTGGTGTCGGGAACTCGTTGCCGCGCGCGCTCGTCGAGTGCTCGCTGAAGATTCTCCAGTCGAGTGCGTTCGGCCAAATTGGCCAGACGTGCCTCCTCCAAGGCACGAGCCTCGGGGGTTTCTCCTGCGATGGGAGTACGCAGAGCATCCACGTTCCTACGGCGAAGTTCCTCTCTTTGCAGAGAGTCGAGTGGCTCGGGCTGGTACTCTTCGTGGCCTCGTGCGGGGTCGCCTCCGTCACCTGCTCCACCATCACGGGCGAAGCCAGGGGGACTGCGGGGCCCGTCGACCATCAAGATTTCCGCCGCTGGATCACTGCTACCGCACTCGGATGCAGTCTCTACGGAGCCAGTCGACAGATCGAACAAGCCGTAGAGAGATTCGTCGGGCTCGATTGCCCGCAACTTGGGTGGTGGCCGATTGGCGAGCCACCGCGTGCCTCACCCATCGCTGAAGCCTCGACCGGCCCGAGCGCTTGCGCTGGCGGGAGAACGGGAGGGTGGACGATGGAGGAGTCGTCCGATACGGGGTCGACGGTTGCCGCAGCAGAACGCCGCGGACACATGCACGAAAATGCGTCGCACCGCGGACGGGGAGCGCATCAACGTCGAGTGGAGCCTCCTGGAGCCAGGCGGAGTCATCGGCGATGAAGGTGAGAGTGCCGAGACAGATCTCTCGACCTTCGACCAAAACTCCAGCAGACACCATGATGAAAGTACTCGGAAGAATCGCAACTTCTCCACAAAATCACTAAAACACCTGCCCCACGGTGGGCGCCAACTGTCGTGGTTCTAAGCCTGACAGTAGAGTGGGGGGTAGGTATGGAGAGGCAAGGTCCTAGCTATGGAGAGGTTGTAAACACAAGGGATGTACGAGTTCAGGCCCTTCTCGGAAGAAGTAATAGCCCTATTTCTCGGAGCCCGGAGGCGGTCGAGTGGATTATGAGTATATGAGTTACAAGGTGCCGAACCCTTCTACCTGTGGAGGGGGGTGGCTTATATAGAGTGCGCCAGGACCCCAGCCAGCCCACGTAGGAGAGGGTTTAAGGTGAGTTAAGTCTGGGGCGTTACTGGTAACGCCCAACATAAAGTGTCTTTACTATCATAAAGCCTACTTAATTACAGGCCGTTGAAGTGCAGAGTGCCTCTTGACCTCCTGGTGGTCGAGTGAGTCTTCATGGTCGAGTCCTTCAAGTCAGTCGAGTGAGTCCCTCGTCGGTCGACTGGAAGGCGACCTCTTCTAAGGGTGTCCTTGGGTAAGGTACTTAGATCAGGTCCATGACCCTACCCTAGGTACATGACCCCATCACCTGGCACGTTCCGAGCACGCGTAGCAATGCGGCCTCAACCCCAGCCCTCGCACAATTGTAAGACAAACTCTCCGCGTACATAATTACGCCCTGGAGATACCATGGGCATAGGGGGAGAGGCACAACCACAACAGACCCAGAGTGCGGTTCGACCACACCAGGGGCTCCCAAGTGTGTCGCTCTTTTTATCTTTTATTTCTCTCTTTTTTATACAGAACTCTGTCCGGCGGCAAACCTGCCGAACTCATGATGCAACAGCCAGGGAGGGACAAAGGCTGCGACGAACACTCAGGTGGTCTCCATTACGAGCATTAAATTTGTTAAATACACCATTCCGCGGCCTACCCCTGGAGGGAGACACCTTTAATTCATCCAATCCCTTGCTTTCCGCACTATTTGTATCATTCCGCACTCATAGCATATCTTCTCGAATAAAATACAGCACTTTTTGCCCATAATTGCATTACCTTATATATATATGTTCATTTACGACATGTTTCGTCCGTACATTTTGGTACGGCCAAATACACCAGGGGCTTATGTTCCCCGCATTATGGTGTGATAAAGTCTGAACACTTTCACAAGTGCGGCACCCCGAACTTATAGCATTATATGAATCGGCTTCGAATCATGTCTTGGGTCAATAGTTAGGTTTGCCCGGCTCCCAAGTTTGGCACCTTACGTTCCGTTCTATCGGCTAAGGTAGCACCGGGAGAACCACTGCGATTGTGCCCCGGTTGAGCCGGCTTAACGCCTCAGTGGAGAAAGCTAAAGCTGACTGTCATGATAAGGCGAGAGACTGGTCGCTGTTCGAGAGGTCTTTTCGGGTCCTTAAAGACCTACGCCGCTTCGAGCGAAGTACCGGATAATGTCCGACGAAGGCGTGGATAGCGCCCCGAATTCGGTCTTCCGAATACTAGGGGCTTCACCGAAATTTAAAATTATAGAATTCTATGGCTAAGTGAGAGTGTTCAAGCACTATAAGTCTGGTTGCCTTGTTTGTTGTGTTGAGCGCCTCCCTAGATGGACCCAAAAATGGGAACAAGAGTGCTCAAGTTTATCCCGAACACCCCAGCACTCGTGGCATGGGGGCTGAAGCCGACGACTTGCCATCTCTCAGATTTAATAAACGGCCGCACAGAAGGTAATATTTTAAATTAACAAGCATTGCTTAGCGCATATGAACAAAGTTTTCAGCGCACAGGATAACACATTGCGAATTTACTCAATAATTACATCCCTGGGGCACTCATCCGCAATCTTGCGGGCACCCTTCAGGACAGTCTTATAGTACATCTCGGACGTACGATATTCCTTGCCCGCTGGTGGCGCGTCAGTGATTAGCTTCTCCACATCCAGCTTGCCCCAATGCACCTTTGCGCGGGCAAGGGCCCGACGAGCACCTTCAATACAGGCGGAGCGTTTGATAACCTCCACCCAGGGGCACGCATCCACCAACCATCGCACGAGGCCGAAATAGCTCCCAGGCATGGCCTCTCCAGGCCAAAGCCGGACTATGAGGCCCTTCATGGCCTGCTCGGCCACCTTGTGGAGCTCGACCAGCTGCTTCAGCTGGTCGCTAGGGGGCACCGGATGGCCGGCCTCAGCATACTTAGACCAGAAGACCTTCTCCGTTGAGCTCCCCTCCTCGGCTCGGTAGAATGCGGCGGCATTAGACACGCTGCAAGGCAGATCTGCAAACGCCCCTGGAGAGCTCCGAATTCGGGTAAGTAACACGTATTTTACATTCACATGCTTGCTTTGCATGAAAAATGCCTTACCCGCCGCTATCTTCCTCACCAACTCAATCTCCTGAAGGGACTTATGGGCATCGGCCTTGGCAGTTTTGGCACTTTCGAGAGCCGAGGCAAGCTCAGACTCTCGAGTCTTTGAGTCACGCTCCAAACTCTCATGCTTTTCCATGAGAGCCTGGAGCTCTTGCCGAACCACCGCCACCCGCGCCTCCTGCTTTTCTCGCTCTGCCCGTTCCGCGGCCGCATTGCGTTCGGCCGCGGACACGGCCTCCTTCAGGGTCGCCACCTCGTTCGTGGCCCCTGCAGTACCCATGTTATCCTTGTTATTTTTTGTTGCAACCTAAATCCTTTTCTGTAAGGTACAAGTTCAAAGTGGTGTTACTCACCTTCTTTGTCCTGGAGCTGCTTCTTGGCGCGGTCGAGCTCCTGCTTCAAAGCACCGACCTCCGCAGTCAGTGCGGCAGAGGTCAGCAGCGCAGCCTGCAACCCATATTGACATAATTTTTTAGCAACCCTGCGTATATCTTCTTTTTTTCAGATCCTCAGTCCGGCTTTTCTTTCCGAACATCGAACCGAGCATCAGGGGCTACTGTCTATGCGGTATTACATTGCATATTTTTAACTTCTTACCTCCAAGCCTGATAGAAGGCTACTGCAGGCTTCGGTCAGCCCGCTCTTGGCAAGCTGTACCTACTGAATCACCGCACTCATAATAGTGCGGTGTTCTTCCTCGATGGAAGCGCTCTGCAGCGCCTCCAACAAATTGTCCGGCACCTCCGGTTGGACGGAAGCTGCCAGCGTCACGGTCTTGCCCTTCGTGCGAAGGGGCCGCCGGCCGGACTCCGGAACCACTGCGGGTTCTGATGTGGAGTCTGGCGCAAAGTCTGGGAGGCCGCCTTGTGGCGCCTCCAGAGCCTCCCCCTGATGGGTCCCTTCTTGGGATCCCACCTCGGCGTCCTCGGTGTCGCGAGGGGTGGAGGCGGTCGGGATGGAGTCTACATCCGACGGAGCCAATGAACCGCTCGATGAAGCGGGGAGATCATCATTGGCCGGACTACAGGAAGCATGCGGCCTCAGAATGACGCTATATGACGCAGAAAAAGAAATTATAAATCATTCAGGAATCCGGATACTTATGATCTCACCGGAGGCCTGGCCCTTGAAGGCCATTCTTCCTCGCCAACGTTGATGTTGGCGGAGCTGTCCGGGGGAATAGTCCTTCCCCTCTTGGACCCTTCGGCCTCCCCTATTGGGGAAGCCTTCCTCTTCCTCTCTCCCTCCTCTGGGAGAGAGTCCTCTTTCTCCTCCTCGTTTTCGGGGGAGGAGTCCGCCCCGGAGTCGTCGGACACCTGAAAACAGGAACTCTTTCGAGCACCCGTGGCCTCCTTCTTGGCCTTCTTCTCCGGCACCACGTGTGGTGCCGGGACCAGCAGCCTCGCTAGATGGGCGTCTACTGGGTTTTCTGGCATGGGAGCTGGGCAAATAATCTGCTCCGCCTTCCTCACCCAGTCCTGTCAAAGGAAAAGGGGAAATTAAAACCCGCATAGAGTCAAACTATGAAAAGCAAGTGTCCCGTAAAGGGGTAGAATCACTTACCTCGTCGGCTTGGTGCTGCGAGCGAAATCCGCGATCTTCAGTCGCGGATGCGGGGGCTTCGGCGCCCTTAAACAACACCCTCCAGGCGCCTTCGTACGTCGTGTCGAAGAGCCCGCTCAGTGCCTGGTGCTGTTCCGGATTGAACTCCCACAGATTGAATGCCCGCTCTTGGCATGGGAGAATCCGGTGGACGAGCATGACTTGGACCACGTTAACCAGCCTGAGCTTCTTCACCAGCTTCTGGATACAGGCTTGGAGTCCCATCAGCTCCTCCGAACTACCCCACAGCAAGCCCTTCTCTTTCCAGGAGGTGAGCTGCGTGGGGATACCAGATCTGAACTCGCGGGCCGCCGCCCACGTAGGGTCGCGCGGCTCGGTGATATAGAACCACCCCGATTGCCACCCCTTGACGGATTCCACGAAGGCCCCTTCGAACCAAAGGACGTTGGGCATCTTGCCTAACATGGCGCCTCCGCACTCCGCTTGAGTGCCCTTCACTACCTTTGGCTTGACCACTACAAGAAATATGTCAACTTATGACCTTCTGTCAGTGACCCTGGAAGAATTGGTCATAGATTTATGACCATTTGAGACCAATTGGTCAAAAGCTGTTCGAGGGGCTCCAAACCCTAAACCATTGCAACCATTTTGGTCAGAAAGGTCATAATTTCCTTACATGAAATGGTCATAAAGCTAACAGCGCTAGTCCGCTACCTTATTTCTAGTTGTTAACGACCAATATAGATGGTCATAGCCTTGTAAATTGTGGTGGATTGCTATGACTAGGCGCCACCTCATCAGTTTTGCCTATGTGTCATGTCCATGTGGCAGTTTTTGCCCTAGGTTGTGAAGCAACCTATATTTCTGTCATTCCCAAAATTCCCAAAAAAATCTCATAAATTCTTTGGGTCATATCTTCGTCAAATATGTAAAAACCTTCCTTGCGTAGTTCAAAAATAATTCAAAAATATTCATTTTCCTATTCTGTTTAGAGTAACAGTTTGTGAAGGAAGTGCCACTTTGGCATGTCCAAATAGTATCCATTTTCTACAGTGCTTTCCTATGCCCAAATAACAATCCTCCACCAAATGCCAGCTCAATCCATTCATTATTTTGAGCCGAGCTTCAACATTCGTATTTATGTCCAGTGTGGTGGTTTGCAAAGCAAGTACCACCTAGGCTCCTCCTTTTGATCTGAAAATTTGTGAAAATGGTCTTCTTAGTAACTGATCATCCTCAGCCAAAACTCACGCCCATTAGCCATGTACATTTCCCGTACCGCTAATCAAACACTTGGCTGCTAATTCATGTTTGAGCATCGATTGGTCTCCTCGTGAGAATCTTATGTTGTAGTTTTCTTCCTAGCACCAACCTGGGGAGTGCCCAACCCACTAGACATGCCTAGGCCACCCAGAACACATGGCAACGCCACGGTCACGCGGTGACCACGCGGCGGGCATGCGAGTTTACGCGCTCTAGAGTTGGGGCCCTCGGCCAGCGCCCAAACCTCGACGTATCGCCACCAAACCATGTATTTATGATTAAATAGGTACTTATATAACTAGAAATGATTTTTGGAAAAAATAAATAGCAAACTATGAGGCAGCTGCAGTTCAAATTTGACCCGCTTCCATCTGAATCGGCGGGAATTTGTCTTTTTCACCAGAGGTGCATCAAAACTTTTGACACCCAACCATTTTGTAAATTGTGCATTAAATATGTCCTAATATTTTATAAAAATGATTTGGTCCATTTGTGCAACAATTATTTGGTAGTTCCTTCACAAAAAAACCTCATTTCGGGCACTCGGAAAATGAAAAATGAATTTTCCGTGCAAAGAAAATGAAAACTCCCTTTGGCAACATTGTTTGGAATTCCAAGATGCACCCTTGTGCACAATATGAGATCATTTTAACAAACTATGCCATGAATGTGACCATGAGATTGAGCGTTTGGGTTGAAATTCATGAATCTTCACACATGATAGCTCATTTATGAGTACACTTTTCTAAAATAATTTCTGTATTACAAGATTATTATTTTTCCTGGAAACTTGGTCACATATAATGACACAATGCGAAGGTTTTCCAATATTTTGATTTTTTTGAATTTTTTATGCTCGTTTGAAAAATGCGGTCAAAACGGCGGGCTTGACCGTTCCTAGCTAGTGGTTGAATCTTGGAAAACTTTTGATGTTTCTCTGATTAAATAGATACTTATGTACCTAGAAAGGATTTTTGGAAAAAATAAATAGCAAACTATGAGGCAGCTGCAGTTCAAATTTGACCCGCTTCCACCTGAATCGGTGGGAATTTGTCTTTTTCACCAGAGGTGGATCAAAACCTTTGACACCCAACCATTTTGTCAATTGTGCATTAAATATGTCCTAATATTTTATAAAAATGATTTGGTACAATTTTGCAACAAATATATGGTAGTTCCTTCACAGAAAAACCTCATTTCGGGCACTTGAAAAATGGAAAATGGTTTTTTCTTCCAACGAAAATGAAAACTTCCTTAGACAACATTGTTTGCCATTCCAATATGCACTATTGTGCACAATATGAGATCATTTGAACAAACTATGCCATGAATTTGGCCATAAGATTGATCATTTGGCTTGAAAGCCATTGATCTCCACACGTGATAGCTCGTTTCTGAGAACACTTTTTTAAAATAATTGTCGTATTACAAGTTTGTTATTTTTCCTAGGAACTTGGCCACATATGATGACACAATGCGCAGGTTTCCCAATTTTTTGAATTTTTTTGAATTTTTTATGCCCGTTTCAAAATGCGGTCAAAACGGCGGGCTTGACCGTTCCTAGGCAGTGGTTGAATCTTGGAATTTTTTTGGTATTTCTCTGATTAAATAGATACTTATGTACCTAGAAATGATTTTTGGAAAAAATAAATAGCAAACTACGAGGTAGCTACAGTTCAAATTTGACCCGCTTCCTTCTGAATCAGCGGGAATTTGTCTTTTTCACCAGAGGTGGATCAAAACTTTTTACACCCGACCATTTGGTCAATTGTGCATTACATATGACCTAGTATTTTATAAAATTGATTAGGTACAATTTTGCAACAAATATATGGTAGGCCCTTCACAAAAAAACTCATTTTGGGCAATCGAAAAAATGGAAAACTGATTTTTCGTCCAAAGAAAATAAAAGATTCCTTAGGCAAAATTGTTTGCCATTCCAGGATGCACCCTTGTGCACGATATGAGGTCATTTGAGTAGACTATGCCAAGAATGTGACCATAAGATTGACTATTTAAGTAGACTTTTTAAAAGTAATTATCGTGTTAGAAGTTTGTTTTTTCCTAGACACTAGATCACGCAATGCAAAGGCTTTCCATTTTTTGATTTCTTTAATTCTTTATGCCAATTCAAACGCGATTAAACCATGGGCATAACCGTTCGTAGCTGCGGATGGAATCTTACAATAAATGGCCAAAAAAGGCTAGAACGATTGGAAATCCATACAAGTTGGTTATCATCATCCATAAAATGTGGTTAACTTGAGTGAAATTTAGTGGTTCCATTTTGCAAAATATTATTGGTAGTTGCTTCATAAACCCCTTTGTTTTTAGCACTTAAAGACTATATTTTAAATTACAGCCATAGTCTTCAACCAATCAGGACGTCTCTCCCGGATCACCCTACCGTAGGCGATCTGAACCGTCCGATCGTCCCTGATCTAACGGCAGACTTGACCCCCACCGTCTCACCTAACTAGACCTAACACAACCCGCACCCACAGCCGCCGCCCTCTCCCTCCCTCAGATATCGATCCGATCCAGATCGACGCCGCCACCCCTCTCTAACCCTAGCTTCCCATCGCCGGCGGCGGCGCCCTCCCTCCCTCGCCTTCTCCTCCTTCCCTCCTCACGGCCGCCTCCACCACGCCACAAACCCCGGCGATGGCCTCGTGTAGATACCATCCTCCCCCGGTCCCGTCCCTAGCCCCGCCCGGATCCACCGTGCTTGTCCACAACCGCTGCCCCCACCCCGCCGTCGATCTCGCCCACGGCGGCCGCCGCCACCCCGTCGTCATCCTCGCCCACGGCGGCCGCACCACCCCGCCGTCGACCTCTCCTCGATCATTCCCAGATCCGCCCAGGGGCTGGACCTGGAGCTCATCTCCTCCATGGCATCGGCTTCTAGATCCGCCCATGAGTTGGACCTGGTGCTCCATCTCCATGGCGAGTTGGCTGCATCCCCACGTCTGCTTCCGCTCGGTCGACGACGCCATCCGCGCGTGCTTCTGCTGCTCGTATAGGTAAGGCAATATGTCAATTTGTTGTTCTCCCCTCGGCTTCCCTTACTCTACCTTACGTGTTGTGTCTTCCCTCCTCACGCAGGTGCACGCACCACCAGCGCTCCCAGATCGAGCAGGTGACGCAGTGGCCCTCCCAGATCCACGACGAGCTGCATCTTGCTCGTCCTCGCGGCTATCGGCCACGTACTCGACAAGGGTCACATCTGGTCGTGACCAAGTGAGGCCCCGGATCTGCACTCACTAGGAGGGTGCGGCGGCACCGAGAGGATTCTCATGCAGCCGTCTTCCACCTTCTTCGTCCGGTTCCAGGTACTGACATTCCCCCCTCCCTGCACACGTCCTCCACCTTCTCTTGCTTTCTCTGATCCTCCCATTCCGCTTTTTGTTGGGGCATTCCTGTACTGATCCATATGCATGCGTTAATTTGTAGCTGTGCACGCGACGTGGAGCCTCATCTTCGAGCTGCTTGACCTCAAGGGCGAGGTGGACGACGACACTCTGGTTCTTGTGTGATGTTGCCAACAGCAAGATGTGACGGATAACTTGGTAGGATTTGGGATGGGTGGACTTGTTTAATTTGACATATTGATTTACATATGCATACACATGACTATTTATGTACACTGAATATTTAAGCTTCTACCTAGCTTACGAAAATTATGTATACAGAGCTGCACGTTTTAACACTAGAAATCAGTTTCTCTAGCATATATAATAGAAATACAGAAGTGCTTCTTTCCATATTAGAGCTTTGCTTGGCTAATTTTTCCATGTGATGACTACCACTTTTACAGGTAACACTGATGGTTTCAGAGATACTCGTAAAGAAGAGTTGTACCATGCATGTGCTACTCTTAAGGTACTTGGGGTCCTTCACTTCTCCACAGTAGATTGTTTCCAGCCTTTGAACTCCTAGGAGATTTTAACACAAATTGTAACAGATGATTAGCTGCGTAGTTCACAAACCCGGGACTAAACATTTCATTATTTTTGCTCTTGACGACTTTTACTTGGACTTTCAGTTTCAATAAGCCACATCCTTGTATAAAACTTAACACTGTCATGCACCTGTTTGCGCGTATGCCTATGATAGGGTTAGGACCTGCCGCACCTTTAGAGTTGAAAATGTGATGATTTAGCTCACTTTCTTAACGTGATGTTGCTGCTGTACTCCATAAATTACTGAACATTTGTTAAAACTCCAAAAATACAGTATTTGCTACTGGCCTATTAGTGTTAGCAGTATTTGCAGCTGGAGTATTTAGAGATTTAGTTTCCTACTCCAAATTTTGTATGGTTTTGATGTGAAACGCTTATGCATGACTAAGTGTTAAGTTGATACAATTTTGAGTCTGCACTGCTATATGTTTTTGATGTGAAACACTTATGCATGAGTAAGTGTTAAGTTGATACAATTTCTTTGATAGACAAGCATGGAAATATGTATTAACTTTCCTGAAAGTAGATAAGCATGACAATTCTGTTCAATTCTGATTTCTTTTGTAGTCAATTATGTTCAACTGATTTCTGAATATTTCTGATGTGACCTATGGCCAGGTACCAGAGGTGATCGGCATCCTCCTGGTGGCGCTGCTCCTCACAAAGTGTTGAAGTTGGATTACCGCCTCATGTTGATGGCATTGTTTCTTTTTGGTGATCTAATGTCGCTTAGGTTGCTGCTGCTGTGATGGAAGCGCACCACAACTTTAGTTGATGTGTATCTGTTTTTGCTTGTTTTAGTTGAGGTTGGACGGGCAGACTTGTATGTGCTTTTGTTTATTTGGATGAATGATTTCTGAATTTAATCATTTAATTGAGAGAATTATTGAGTGTTTGTTGTTCAAATGTGTAAACTGGAAATCAGGGAATAATAAAAAGACCAAATGGTCTACTGGATCAAAAATGCTACAGCCCAAATAATAGTGGGCTGGAATATTGTGCATTTCTGTAAAACCTTACAAAAAGGCCTAATGAAATGGTTTGCAAAAGGGCCATGGCCTAGAAAATTAAAAGGCCGAATTGTAGGGCATGGCCCATGTAGCCGACCAAAAATTCACATGAAAAAAACAATAAAAAGGCCGAATTAATGGGCTCGGCCCATGTAGAAAACCGAATTGGACCAGGCTGAATCTTGTGCCACATCAGCTTGCCACGCTGGATGCCTACATGGCTTGGGGAGGTTGCTAGTGACCAAAACGCCACAGTAGGAATATTTTGGTCGTAAACATCTTTGACCATTCCAGAAGAAAGGTCGCTATAGTCAGTTTACGACGGCCAGCTTTGGACCTTCTGTTTTTGGTCACAAAAAGGTCATAAATGGAAATTTGTGACCTTTCAGTGACCAATAGTGGTGGTCATAAGTTGACATATTTCTTGTAGTGGACATTGAAGGTCTTGAGCCACAAGCCGAAGTGGGGCTGGATGCAGAGGAAGGCCTCGCACACGATGATAAACGCCGAGATGTTGAGGATGAAGTTCGGCGCCAGATCATGGAAATCCAGGCTGTAGTAGAACATGAGCCCCCGGACAAAGGGGTGAAGTGGAAAGCCCAGTCCGCGGAGGAAGTGGGGAAGAAAAACGACCCTCTCATGGGGCCTGGGGGTGGGGATGAGCTGCCCCTCGTCGGGCAGCCGGTGCGCGATGTCGCCGGACAGGTAGCCGGCGCTGCGCAGTCTTTCGATGTGCTCCTCCGTAACGGAGGAGGTCATCCACTTGCCTCCTGCTCCAGACATGACTGGGGAAGGTTGAGACGAGATGTGCGGGCTTGGGCGCTGGAGCTCGAGTGCGCGGAGATGGATAAGCAAAGGAGGAAGAAGGCGTAGGTGAAAAGGTGAATCCTTATCCCTTATATGGGCGGGCAAAGTCTACGCGTCCCCCACCGGCCTGGTAAAACTCGCTTATCCCCCAAGCGTCACCATCAATGGCGCGGTTGGGTTACCCACGTCCGTATTGATGAGAATCCCGGATTAAGGGGGAACACGATCTCTACTTCGACAAGACGTGCCAAGGAAACCGCTTCACTAAATGCGCTGAGGTGGTAGAGTAAAAAACGATTCAAGTAATGGCTTGGTAGTGGCGTGACGTCATGCCGCAAAAAATGTCAGCAGATTGAACTTGTGTATATATTATTCTCTCTACGGTGGAATGTGCAATTTATTTTGCAGAGCCGGACACTATCCTGGTGTTCACAATCTTCTATCATTCAGAGGAGGAACCCGCCTTGCAATGCCAAGCAATATACACGCCGGACTTATCGTCATTGAAGCCTGGTTCAGGGGCTACTGAGGGAGTCCTGGATTAGGGGGTGTCCGGATAGCCGGACTACCATCATCAGCCGAACTATCATCGGCCGGACTATCATCATCGACCGGACTCCAAGACTATGAAGATAGAAGATTGAAGACTTCGTCCTGTGTCCGGATGGGACTTTCCTTGGCGTGGAAGGCAAGCTTGGCGATACGGATACGTAGATCTCCTACCATTGTAACCGACTCTATGTAACCCTAGCCCTCTCCGGTGTCTATATAAACCGGATGGCTCTAGTCCGTAGGACACAACAACAACCATTACAATCATACCATAGGCTAGCTTCTAGGGTTTAGCCTCCTCGATCTCGTGGTAGATCCACTCTTGTAAACATCCACAATATCAATATCAATCAAGCAGGACGTAGGGTTTTACCTCCATCAAGAGGGCCCGAACCTGGGTAAAACATCGTGTCCCTTGTCTCCTGTTACCATCCGCCTAGACGCACAGTTCGGGACCCCCTACCCGAGATCCGCCGGTTTTGACACCGACAACACTCATTACCCACTTTTGTGCGGGCAAAGATAGCTGGCTGGCTCACAGCAACAAAGCAAACATCCCTGGCACATTAGAGGCCAGATATAGCATCCATAAAATCGACACAACAAACATAAGCGTCCCAAGAATAATAATGACGCCCACGAGACGGCAGTCAATGCCTGATTCCGTGGCTACTTGGTGCAATTCGACCAGCTGCGTCAGCTGATCGATGAATGGCACCGGATAATTTGGTGCCAAATACTGCGACCAGAAAAGCTTTTCCGCAGTCTTCTTCTCCTCAGCTTGATAGAATTGAGCAGCATTATATATGTTGCATGGAAGATCCGCAAACGCCCCTGGAGAAATCAAAATTCAATTTGTCACCTTTAATTTTTCCTGCTACGGCATAAACAATCGCTTTGAATAGGAAAAAGCCTTACTAGCCGCAATCTTCCTCGCCTCCTAAATGTCCTTCAGAGCAACTTGGGCTTCCTCCCGAGCAGCAGTTGCGGCTTGGAGAGCTTGGTCAAGTTCCGATTCTTTCAATGATAGACTCTGCTCCAAAGTCTCGCTTTTCTGCATGGCCTCCTGAAGCTCTCATTCAGCTTCAATGACCATGGCCTCGTGCTTCTCGCGAAGGGCTTGTTCCACGGCTGTCTTCTTTTCAGCTAAGGCCACAACCTTCTTCAATGCCTCAATTTCGGCATTCGCCCCTAGAGCGCGCAATATATATACTTTCATTAGGCAAACCTACTTAATTGTGCTAAACTTAACAAGGTTTCTACATACCTTGATTGTCCTCCAACTGCTTCTTCACCCGGCCAAGTTCTTCTTTGGCCTGCTCCAGACTCTGCTTCAGTCCGGATACTTCCGCAATATGAGAGGCGGCGGTCGCTGCAGACGCCTGTTTTTAAAGGAAGAGATATATGTCATGCACTGAGTCTCCTGTGGAAGGAAATTTGATCCCCTGTCCGGTTCCTTCTGTCACCGGACAGTGTATCAGGGGTTACTATCTATACTATGACAAATCTTCTAAAAACTCGTAAAACATACCTCCAAGCCTTTTATAAGGCTGATGCAGGATTCACTCAGTCCACTTTCAGCGGCTTGAACCTTCTCAATCACCACACCCATAAGGGCGTGATGTTCATCAACGATGGAAGCACTCTTTAACGCTGTCAATAAGCTGCCCTACACCTCTGGTTGGACAGAGGTTGCTGGCGGAGCAGGATCACCTCATCTAGTCAAGGGGAGCTGCCTGTCTGATCCCGGAGCCTCAAAGGTCTCCGGGACTGTGTCCGGCTGTGGGCCGAATCCAAGATTGCCCCCGCCGTCAACACTCAAGGGAGCCGCCGCTCCCGTATATCCGGCCCCTGAGGTACACCCCTCCTGGTCTAGCTCCTTTTGGAACGACACCTCGGTGTCATGCCCGAGCTTCGGGGAAAGGGCCTTCGGAGGTGTCTCTCTCTCTAGGGCATCTGAGCTTAGCGTGTCCTCCGATGAGGACTGTTCGGTGCGAGACCTGGCCGGGCTGCAAAAAGTATGGCACCAATTAATTTATTGTGCCTCAGTAATCCTGGACACATAGATGTGTTCGGATTTTGTGCACTTACGAGTTTTCCAGGGGCTGGGATCCCATTCCGGGCTGCTGTCGGTAGCCGTAGTGGACACCTCTGGCAAGAGAGTTTTTCCCCTCCTAGGCAATTCGGCCTCCAGAGATGAGGAGGCCGTCCTTTTCTTTCCTCCTCCCGCGGGGGAATCGTCTTCTTCCTCCTCCTCTTCCTCTTCAGAGGAGAGATGGGTGTTGGAGTCTTCGGATTTTTGTGTCCGAAGCACCACGACGACGGAGGCCACTCCTGGTCTCCTTGGCCTCTTTATGGGCCTCTTTCTTTGGTGCCTCGTAAGGCATCGGAACCAGCATCTTCGTCAGAAGTGGTCTGGCTGGTTCTTCTGGCAGCGGGGCTGGACAGTGTATCCGCCCCGCCTTCTTCATCCATCCCTAAGATAATTGTGGGAAGCGCGTTAGGGCATCTTCCCTGGGATATTACAATGAAACATATGGATGGACAAAATATAATGACTACTTACCGGACTTGCGGGGCGGGACAGTTGGTACCCACGGTCCGCGGCGGAGTCCGGCCACGGTTTGCCGGACTTAAAAAGCACCTTCCAGATGTCCTTGTGTGAGGAGCCGTAAAGCTCTTGCAGGGTCTGGTGCTCGGCCGGGTCATACTCCCACAAATTGCAGGCTCGGTGCTGACAAGGAAGACCCAGGCGGACCAACATCACCTGGACTACATCAACAAGCTTGATGGCCATGTCATGGGCATACATGGGCCGGAAGTTAAAACAGGCTGGAACCATATTGGACGGCCCAGATGACGCTACTGGGCCTAATTCGAAGAGGTCGTAACGGGCCCTAGGTTAGCGGGCCGTAAATGGGCTATATGCGAACAGGCCGTTAACAGGCTTTCCGTGGGCCAGCCCGCCACCTTTTGACCAAGTCAAATGGGTCTGCCTTTTCACAGGAATGGGCCTCTGTTGGGCCATGCCACGTGTCAACATATCATAGGCGCCTTGGGTCCAATGAGTGGACGACATCTGTTCCAATGGTGAGCCGACATGTGTTTCCTCCAGCCAATGATGATTTTACACGTGGAAAATCCCCATTGGTTGGGACTGTTAACGGGTTATCGAATCCAAAACTGGATCCGATATCTTAACGGTGTTCCGTTACGGTGGATGCCACGTGTCGGTCACCATTGACGAAAGCACTTCTGTGACGCGCGATTTATCATCATGGAAGTGGACACTTCTGTGACGATAATTTTGGTAATGTCATGGAACACTTCTACGACAACACATGTATGACTATGTTGATTCTGTCATAAAATCGTCATGGATGTATATGCATGACAGAAAACGCGACCTACTGTGACAAACACATATCATCACGGAAGTGTATTTTTTTGTAGTGATAGTCAACCCGTGCTGAATAATAATGATATAATTTAGTTTTGTAGTACATATATTGAATGTTAGAAGTTCAATTTTTGAATTATGAACATAGGAAATGTCGTTGGACGAAAGTCTCACGGAGTGCTGCTAGTGCAGCGACAACCGGTGTTTCTGCGACACGCCTTACTTACTAGAAGGTTGGCGCTTCAGCATTAAGCTCCAGGAGGTCTTCGATGTTGAAATAGTACGCTACGACGCAAAGTGTGTTTTTCGTAATTAAGCTTGATTTCCACTACTTCAACGTGTAATTTTCGTCTTTTACAATTCGACTAGCTTATCCTATGCCATGCAAGACACTATGTCTTGGAGAGGATGTATTTTCAAGATCATGAGAGTATGGAAACAAAGAAAATTAACCTAAGGACCCATCATGGTATGGATTTTGAGGTAAATCTATACAATTCTGAGAGCGTATCCCATTTTGATTGCCCGGATTGGGAAGCACTTTGCAAGATGTATGATTCTCAAGAGGGTATGCTTGTCACCATGGATCTTGGTGATCCTGACATCAAGAAACACAATTTGGACATTTGGGTCCTTGTTGATACGCTTCCAATTCTACCGCTATGTGAGTTTCTCGAACATAGTTATTAAGTAATTTATATTGTTTATTTCAAAATAGTTGACAACTTATTTCCATTAACAGTTTATTTTCATTGTTCAAAGAATGTGCGGGAGATGGTATACAAAACCTAGTACACCGATGGCTCTGAGTTAACTTATCAGGAGAAACATCATCTGGTTGCATTTTGTACTGATCTTGATAATTACAATATCTATTAACAAAGTCCTCCACATTATGGTCAATACGTGCCACTAGTGCATGTGTTCAACTACAATAACATCCATGGAGATGCCATGGTAATATTTTTTAGTATTACGACATCCGTGCATCTTTCGCATAAATTCTTCTAAAACTGAACTACATTGCTAACAACAAAGTTATTACTATATTTTTCAACAGAAAATCCCCAATGATTGTGTGCCTCATCTGATGTATCAGAATGGTCGCCTTGATGTTTTTCACATACAGATAGGTCATCCTACGAATCACACCTGTCCATATCAGATTTCTAAAACCAGCGAGGACATGATAATCAAAGAATGGAAAAAATGTATGGTCAGTCATAGGGTGGTTCTTGGAAGCAACATTGTGCGAAAGGCAAGAATTGGAGACAGGATAATCCCCATTCTCCATAATGGAGAGCCAGGGCCTATCTTGTTTTATGTTATTTTACCTAAGAGAAGGTAGTAGGTCCTATGAGAGAGAAGTAGGTCCTAGGTATAATGTGTTATTATGTGGTATAATGTGTTAGAGTTGATGACGATGAGGAGTTGTGATTATGACTACTGACCAACTTGTTGTATGATGTCTCATTGATAAAAATGATGATCATGAGGAGGTGTTATATGACAATGATGTATTATGATGATAAGTTATTAATGATATGATGATGATGATGATGAGTTATTATGACATTGGGTGAAAGAACCGCGGTTTAGTTTCAAGTTGATGGATCCAAAGTGACCAATGGTCACTTTGGATCCATGCACTTGAAACTAATCCACGGTTCTTTCACCCAATGATGTAGTAACTCATTCTGATGGAAAAATAATCTCTAAATTGCTACTGTATGAAAACTTGTATAATGGCATATGAATACAAAATAAAACGAAAAAGAAATACCCAACGATAGTAGTAGCGCGGGTAGGGAGGCGCGCTACTAGTAACTACCAGTAGCGCTGTGCAACAAAAGCGCTACTGCTAAGCACGTATAGCAGTAACGTGGGCAAGCACACGCTACTGATAAATTTTAGCTGTCGCACCGTATCAGTAGCGTGCCACACCACGCTACTGATATACCTAAAATCGGCACTACTGCTAGCCTTTTCCCTAGTAGTGGTTGTGCAATTGATAGAACTTCAAATAATCATGACGATATCCAGGCAATGATCATTATATAGGCATCACTTCCAAGATTAGTAGACTGACTCCTGCCTGCATCTACTACTATTACTCCACACATCGGCCACTATCCAGCATGCATCTAGTGTATTAAGTTCATGGAAAAACGGAGTAATGCAATAAGAACGATGGCATGATGTAGACAAGATCTATTTATGTAGAAATAGATCCCATCTTGTTATCCTTAATAGCAACGATACATATGTGTCGGTTCCCCTTCCGTCACTGGGATCAAGCACCGTAAGATCGAACCCATCACAAAGCACCTCTTCACATTGCAAGATAAATAGATCAAGTTGGCTAAACAGAACGCAAATATCGGAGAATAAATATGAGGCTGTAAGCAATCATGCATAAAAGAGATCAAAGAAGAATCAAATAACTTTCATGGATAAAAACATAGATCTGATCATCAACTCAAAGTTCATGGGTTCCCAACAAACACACGGCAAAAAGAGTTACATCATATGGATCTCCAAGAGACCATTGTATTGAGAATCGAGAGAGAGAGAGAGAGAGAGAGAGAGAAAGGAAGACATCTACCTACTAAGTACGGACCCATAGGTCTACAACGAACTACTCACGCATCATCGGAGGGGCACCAATGGACATGATGAACCCCTCTGTGATGGTATTTAGATTGGATTTTGTGGTTCTGGAACTTGCGACGGCTGGAATTGATTTTCGTCAACTTCCCTATGGTTTCTGGAATATTGGGGTATTTATCGAGCAAAGAGGCGGTGCAGGAGGCACCGAGGTGGGCATAACCCACCTGGGCGCGCCTGGGCCCCCAGGCGCGCCCTGGTGGGTTGTGCCCCCCTCGGGGCACCCCTCTCGTACTTCTTCGGCACATCTTGTATCTTTTGGTCCAGAAAAAATCCATAAAAAGTTTCGCTCCGTTTGGACTCCATTTGGTATTGATTTCTTGTGATGTAAAAAACAAGCAGAAAACAACAACTGGCACTAGGCACTATGTCAATAGATCAAAAAACGACATAAAATGATTATAATATGATTGTAAAACATCCAAGAATGATAATATAACAACATGGAACAATAAAAATTATAGATACATTTGAGACGTATCAGCATCCCAAGCTTAATTCCTGCTCGTCCTCGAGTAGGTAAATGATAAAAACAGATTTTTGTGATGTGGAATGCGGCCTAACATGTTCATCACATATTCTTTTCTCTGTAGCATGGAAATTTGGACTTTTATATGGTTCAAAGCAATAGTCTAGTTTTGACATGATGACTTTAATACTCAAGCATATCAACAAGCAACCCTGTCTTTCAAAATATCAACACTAAATCAAGTTATCCCTAGCCCATTATGCTCAATCATTGATCCATTCATGAAACACACTCGAATACTAGCTAAAAGCAAAAAGTAAAAGAGAAGATGGAGACTCAAGTAAAAGAGAAGATGAATACTATCAATACCCAATGCTCAAGTATGATCATAGTGACCCTTACTTGGTGCTTTATAAGAGAAGATGGACACTCAAGTAAAAATAAAAATTGCATAAAGTAAAAGAAAGGCCCTTCGCAGAGGGGAGTAAGGATTTATAGAGGTGCCAGAGCTCAAAGCGAAAAATTGAGAGAAAAAACGCTTTGGGAGGCATACTTTTCCCACCAACGAAAACGACTTAGAGTTCCCAACACTTTCCATCCTAGATATATCATAGGCAGTTCCCAAACAGAGAATAAAGTTTATTCCTTTTTCCACCATACTTTCACTTTCCATGGCTAACCGTATCCACGGGTGCCCTCCATACAAACACTTTCAAAGGAATTTATTAATTGACAACATAAAGGAAATTCATTTTTCATTTCGGGACCGGGCATCCCTAATACCTTTGCCATACTCTCGTGCAATGACCAAGTGAATAAACACTCTTCATGAGAATAACACATCTATCAAGGAAAATATCGTCCACCCCTCACTGCCTCATGAGCGGTACGAGCACACAAAAGGGAAATTTATTTTGAAAATTAGAGATGGCACATGAAAATTTGCTTAGAACCGCATGGAAATACCCCAATATTCCAAAAACCCTAGGAGAGTCAACAAAAATCAATTCCAGCCACCGCAAGTTCTAGAAACACAAGATCCAATCTAGACACCATCACGGACGGGTTCATCATGTCCATTGATGCGTCTTCGATGATGCGTGAGTAGTTCTTTGTAGACCTACGGGTCCATAGTTAGTAGCTAGATGGCTTCCTCTCTCTCTCTCTCTCTCTCTCTCTCTCTCTCTCTCTTGATTCTCAATACAATGGTCTCTTGGAGATCCATATGATGTAAGTCTTTTTGCGGTGTGTTTGTTGGGATCCGATGAAATTTGAGTTTATGATCAGATCTATGTTTTTATCCATGAAAGTTATTTGAGTCTTTTTTGATCTCTTATATGCATGATTGATTATAGCCTCGTATTTATTCTCCGATATTTGGGGTTTTGTTTCGCCAACTTGATCTATTTATCTTGCAATGGGAAGAGGTGCTTTGTGATGGGTTCGATCTTACGGTGCTTGATCCCAGTGACAGAAGGGGAAATGACACGTATGTATCATTGCTATTAAGGATAACAAGATGGGGTCTATTTCTACATAAATAGATCTTGTCTCCATCATGTCATCGTTCTTATTTCATTAGTCTATTTTTCCATGAACTTAATACACTAGATGCATGTTGGATAGCGGTCGATGTGTGGAGTAATAGTAGTACATGCAGGCAGGAGTCGGTCTACTAATATTGGATGTGATGCCTATATAATGATCATTGCATGTATATCTTCATGATTCTTTGAAGTTCTATTAATTGCCCAACAGTAATTGTTTTCCCACATTTGCTATTTTTCTCGAGAGAAGCCACTAGTGAAACCTATGGCCCCCCGGCTCTCTTCTTTAATATATTTGCCTTCGCGAACTATTTTATTTTATGTTATTTTCAGTTCTATTAAACGAAAAATACAAAAATACCTTGCTGCACTTTATTTTATTTGCGCTCCATTTATTCTATCTATTACAACTTTACCCCGTCTCCGCGACAAATTCTAGCACCTTTACCCGAAAGGGATTGACAACCCCTTTAACACGTCGGGTTGCGAGTATTTGTTATTTGTGTGCAGGGGCTATTTACATTGTATTGCGTAGTTCTCCTACTGGTTCGAAAACCTTGTTCTCATCACTGAGGGAAATACCTACCGCCGCTGTGCTGCATCATCCCTTCCTCTTTGGGGAAATACCGACGTAGTTCTAGCAGGCATCAAAAGGAATTTCTGGCGCCGTTCCTGGGGAGGATCATCAACATCAACCAGGTTTCTAATCACAAATCTCTTCTCCTTGCAATTTACATTATTTTCCATTTGCCTCTCGTTTTCCTCTCCCCCACTTCACAAAATTTGCCATTTTATTCACCCTCTTTTTCGTTCGCTGTTTTCTTGTCAGATCTGTTTTTGAGTGCAATCTTGTTGTGTAGTCACATGACTCAAGAGAACACCAAGTTGTGTGATTTATCAAATACCAACAAGAATGATTTTATTAGAACTCCGATTGCTTCTCCCACCACTAGTGCGGAGTCTTGTGATATTAATACTACTTTGCTGAATCTTCTTATGAAAGATCAATTTGTCGGTACTCCTAATGAAGAATGTTGCATCCCATCTTAACACATTCGTGGAATTATGTGATATGCAAAAGAAAAACATGTGGACAATGATGTGGTGAAGTTGAAATTATTATCGTTTTCTTTGCGAGCATGCAAAAATTTGGTTTTCTTCTTTGCCTCGCAATAGTATCGATTCTTGGAACAAGTGCAAGGATTCTTTTATTACTAAGTATTTACCGCCCGCAAAAATCATTTCCCTTAGAACCCAGACCATGAATTTCAAGCAACTTGAACATGAGCATGTTGCACAATCTTGGAAAAGGATGAAATTGATGCTAAGGAATTGCCCAACTCATGGGTTAAATCTTTCGATGATGATGCTAAATTTTTATGCGGTATTGAATTTTGTTTCTCATAATCTTTTAGATTCCTTCGCGGGTGGTACTTTTATGGAAATTACTTTGGGTGAAGCTACTAAGTTGCTAGACAATATTATGGCAAATTACTCACAATGGCATAGCGAAAGAGCGCCTACTAGTAAAAAAGTCAATTCGGTAGAAGAAATAAATTCTTTGAGTGAAAAAGTTGATGCTCTTATGAAGTTGGTTGCTAATAAAAGTGCTCCTATTGATTTTAGTGATGTGCCTTTGTCTACTTTGATTGAGCAAAATAGTGATGCCATAGATGTGAATTTTATCTCGCGAAACAATTTCAATAACAATGCATATAGAGGTAATTTTAATCCTAGTCCTTTTCCTAGTAATTCCTCTAATAATTATGGTAATCCTTATAATAATAATAATAGAAACACCTCTGATCTTCAGAATAATATTAAATAATTTATCAATACTCAAAAGGTTTTCAATGCTACAATCAAAGAAAAGTTGAATAAAGTTGATGATATGTCTAGAAGTATTGATAGAATTTCTCATGATGTAGAAACTCGCAACATGAAAAAATTTGTGCCTAAATTTGAAGAATCAATTAAAGCTCTTTATGTTTCTATGGATGAAAGTAAGAAAAGAACCGCTATGCTTAGATCTAAAAGAGAATTTTTAGAAAACATGTTTTCTAGCGATTACTTTCATAAAAGTGATGAAGAACTGAAAATGATTGGTGTTTCTTCTATTGATTCTTTGTTTAGTAAAATTAAAATTGATGGAAAAGGGACTGGAGAAGAGTCAACTTTAGCTAGAAGGCGTCCCGATAATTCGAAGGGTGAAAATCTTGTTGAGAAAATTGATAAAAGTGGGTTTGAAGAGGTCACGACTTTAACTAGTGATGTGCCCACTATTTTGGATTACAAAGACTTTAATTATGATAGTTTCTCCTTGGTTGATTGTATTTCTTTGTTGCAATCCATGATAAATTCACCCCATGCTTATGAACAAAATAAAGCTTTTATTAAACATATTGTTGATGTTGTGATGAAAGCTTTTGAAGAAAACTTGGAATTAGACGTTTCAATTCCTAGAAAATTACATGATGAATGGGAACCTACTGTCAAAGTCAAGATTAAAAATTATGAGTGTTTTGCTTTATGTGACTTTGGTGCTAGTGTTTCTAAAATTCCAAAATCTTTATGTGATTTGCTTGGTTTTACCGATATTGAAGAATGCTCTTTAAATTTGCACTTGGCGGATTCTACTATTAAAAAGCCTATGGGAAGAATTAATGACGTTCTTATTCTTGCAAATAGGAATTATGTGCCCATAGATTTTGTTGTTCTTGATATTGGTTGCAATCCGTCTTGTCCAATTATACTTGTAGACCGTTTTTACTTACTATTGGTGTCGTGATTGATATGAAAGAAGGCAATATTAAGTTTCAATTCCACAAAGGAATGGTATGGGACACTTCCATAGAACAAGAATTAGGCCACCATACAAATCAATCCTGAGGGAATCATATGGATCTAGAACTAAAGATGACAAAACTTATATCCTTCGAGTTATGCCTAGCTAGGGGCGTAAAACGATAGCGCTCGTTGGGAGGCAACCCAACTTGTATATTTTTGCCTTTTGATTTTCTTGCTGTTTTCAATAAAATACCCAATTATGCATCTTATTAGATGGGTCTTTGTGTTTAAATTAGTGTTTGTGCCAAGCAAGGCCTTCGGGATGATTTGGGTGAGAGTTGATTTGATATTGCTGAAAAACTGAAACTTTTTTGGTCACTCAATTATTTTTCATTTTTATCTGAAGAGTGATTTTGAGTTGATTCTTTTTTAAGAAGCTTACTAAACAAATTTATCACATCTTGCTAATTTTTAGGAATTTTTGGAGTTATAGAAGTATTCGAAGTAGTCAGATTGCTACAGATTGTTCTGTTTTTGACAGATTCTATTTTCTTTGCGTTGTGTGCTTGATTTGATGATTCTATGGTTTTCTTTGAAGAGTTTTTGCCATAGAAAAGTTGGAATACAGTAGACATAATGCAAAAATAAATTATGAATGGGTTTTCAACAGTAATTATTGTAGTGGTTTGCTATCTTATACTAACGGATCTCACGAATGTTTTGTTGAGTTTTGTGTGATTGAAGTTTTCAAGTTTTGGGTGATCTTACGATGGATGAAGGAATAAGGATTAGCAAAAGGGTAAGGTTGGGGATGCCCGAGGCACCCCAAGATTATATTCAAGAAATAGCAAGCAACTAAGCTTGGGGATGCAACCGAGTCGCATCCCCTCTTTCTTCTAACAACCATCAATATTTTACTTGGAACTATATTTTTATTCATCACATATTATGAGTTTTGCTTGGAGCGTCTTGTATGATATGAGTCTTTGCTTGTTTTTTTTAAGTCTTGAATCCTTGCTGGACAAGCCTTTTTAAGAGAGCCAACAATTATGATATGCTTGCTCATATGCTTCACTAAAAATTTAGAGTCTTTGAATTGCTCTAGTGCTTAACTTATATCTTTTTGAGCACGGTGCTTTGTTATTTTTGAAGAAATGCTCTCATGATTCACTTAGCTTTATTTGGGAGTTGGTAAATTTTTTAAGAAATTCTCTCTTGCTTCACTTAAATTATTTTGGGAGAAAGAAATATTATGCTCATGTTCCATGTTCAAGAATTCATCCGATTAACCAGTTAACTTGCTGATTAATCCCTACTCATAGGGTCACCGAGTAGCCTATAAACCAATAAATCATCCGATTAATTGATTAAATGGCCGATTAACTTGCCGATTAGCGGATTAATCGCCTACTCACCAGCAAACCGAGCAGCTACCAGTTAACGATTTCCTCAACAATGCTCATGTTCTTCACTTATACTTGTTTGAGCTTATTAAAAGCAACATATGAAATCAGTCCCAAAGTGATAGATATCCAAGGAGGATATAATAAAATCTTTCATGAAGATCATTGGACAAAATAAACTTGGTTCTTAGTAATGATTTTGAGATATGATGATGTGATATTTGAGTCATGTTGATGAGTAATTATGCTTTAGTAAGAATATTGGCGTTAAGGTTTGTGATCCCCTATGCAGGCACAAAAGTCAAGAGTTATGCAATGAAATTACATCATACTTGTGGTGCATTATTCGGTGTTACTTATGCTTAATGCTTGCGTACGAGATTTTTCGTTTCTTAGTTGGGTGCTTCTCAATCTTTTTGCTAGCCTTCATTTTGCACTAAGTATGATCACTAGTTGTACATCCAAAACCCTTTAAACCAGTTTTGCCATATGAGTCCACTATACCTACCTATATGCGGTATTTTCGTGCCGTTCTAAGCAAATTTGCAAGTGGCATGTCTAATTTTCAAAATAAATTTCTCTTTTGTGTGCTCGTAACACTCGCGAGGCCGGGGGAGTTCCCGTTTACGGTGGGTGGTCGGGGGCCGAGCGATGCCCGTTTCTCTCGTACATGTATGTGCGTGGGTGTGAGGCGTTGGGCTCTAACTGAACCCGAGCGAGGTGTTCGCCTACTGAACCCGAGCGATTGCGCTGCAGGCTACGCATTACTGAACCCAAGCGATTGATCGATCTGGCTGTTAACTGAACCCGATCGAGCGATTCCTTCGCTACTACTGATAACTGAAGCCGATCGAACTTGCTGCCTCTTGATGAACAGTGAGCATTGTTGGGGGTTGGATGAACAGTTCCTAGTGGGGGTTGGATGAACAGGACCCCGTGGGGGAGTAGAGGCCTTTGCCGCTGGATAAACAGGACCCTGATCGAGCCAGTTGGGGCTGGATGAACAGGACGACCCCGTGGAGAGTTGGTTGAACAATAGCCAGTGGAGGGCTAGATGAACACTAGCCCGTGAAGGGGTGGTTGAACAGGACCCCGTGGAGAGGGATGTTTGAACAGTAGCCGGTGGAGGAGTGGTGGAGGCTGGATAAACAGGAGCCCGTGGATGAACGGTCGCAGGTGGAGGCTGGAGGAGGTTGAAGGTGGATGAACAGTAGCCCATGGAGGCTGGAGGAGGTTGATGGTGGACATGAATAGTAGCCTGTGGAGTCTCATTTTGCGGTACACCACACCCCTCCCAATGAACCGAACCCCTGTTTTGACCGTAGCGCTCCAACACAAGTCTGTTTCCTCCATTTTACGGTACGCCAACCCCCTCCTGATCAACAAGACCCCGTTTCGACCATAGGCACTCAAACACAAGTCCGTTTCCATCGTTTTGCGGTATGCCAGACCCCTCCCGATGAACAGGATCCCATTTCGACCATAGGTCGTCGAACACAAGGCCGTATCCTCCGTTCTGCGGTACGCCAGGCCTCGTTTCGATCGGTTGTTCCGTCCAAGCCGGTTGTCTCCCGATGAACACGATGATGCAGTTTCTCTGTTCGGACCCAGCCGGTTGGCTGCCGATGAACAGGACATCATCGCTACCTCTCCATGTATATGAGCCATGGTCGTACGTATGCGCGAGTAGTCATTCAAGACCCCGCCCGTATGTACATATGTGGCCGTATTTACTTTCTTGCACCCCGGTTGTACGTATGTGTACATGCCATGTGCGCGCATGTACTATGACACGTGTCCTTCCTTACTCGGCCACGGTTCATCGCTGCAGCCTGCAAACAGAAAGATCGACCAGTATGTACGTACACGTTCGCGTCCAGAATGACAATGCTACATATGCTTCGACCAGGTGGGTCCCGAATGTTAGGCACTTCCTTGCGTGCGAAGATGTAGTTGATGGGTCCTAGCACTCAGGGGGGAAATGTTTTTTCCACGAAATATGGTGGACCATCCGGTGGGTCCCTGCTGTCAGGTGGAGGAATAATTATTTTACGCGTAATAAGGTTGCACTTCCTTGTCGCGGCCGTGGACCCAGCTGTCAGCCTCTCCACGTACAATACTCTTTCGATGGAAGTCGTTCCTTTACCACATTGACCACGCCGCACTAAGAGCACCAAGGCGGTGGAGGACAGCGAGGCGTAGGAAGGTGACGACGCGGAGCCGGGGAAAACATGGCAGTGGATGCCCACGCGAAGAGGAGTACGAGGATTGACGGGTTGGCTGCAGTGTGAGGCTGCTCTTGAGGGAGTCCTAGATTAAGGGGTCCTCGGACGTCCGGACTATTAGCGTGGGCCGGTGAGGGAGTCCTGGATTAGGGGGTGTCCGGATGGCCGGACTACGACCTTTGGCTGGACTCCCGGACTATCAAGATACAAGATTGAAGACTTCGTCCCGTGTCCGGATGGGACTTTCCTTGGCATGGAAGGCAAGCTTGGCGATACGATATGAAGATCTCCTCCCATTGTAACCGACTCTGTGTAACCCTAGCCCTCTCTGGTGTCTATATAAACCGGAGAGTTTTAGTCCGTAGGACGAACAACAATCATACCATAGGTTAGCTTCTAGGGTTTAGCCTCTCCGATCTCGTGGTAGATCAACTCTTGTACTACCCATATCATCAATATTAATCAAGAAGGAGTAGGGTTTTACCTCCACCGAGAGGGCCCGAACCTGGGTAAAAACATCGTATCCCTTGTCTCCTGTTGCCATCTGCCTAGACGCACAGTTCGGGACCCCCTACCCGAGATCCGCCGGTTTTGACACCGACATTGGTGCTTTCATTGAGAGTTCCTCTATGTCATCATTGACAGGAAGGATGCCGCACCCCATCTTTAAAGACGACACTGTTGCTAAAGGACCTTTGGCTGTCGGCCAAACTCTCCGGCTAGGCAGTTTTTTGATGACCGCCTGTTCGGCCGCCGCGCCGGTGATGAGCTGTCGGGTCATCGAAAGCAATCTCCAGATCAGCTCGGAACTCGTCGAGCAGTTAGATCCGATGGATCTCTCTTCCCTAAATGAGCTCTCCAATCGCATCGCCGCCCTGGGAGTCGCTACAGATTACGGCCAGATTGGGCTTAAACCCGATCAGAGAGAGATCGACTCTCCCAGGTCACCCACCATGTTGAAGTGGTGGAAGAACAATGCGGCGAATCCCCACCCATCCTAAGGACCAGATGTGTCCGGATTCCCAACCCCTCCAAGCCAGACATCCGCGGAGGGGAGGACATCGCCCAAGCCCTGAACCTAAAGTCAGGCAGCAGGCCGGAGTCATTGATCAACGTCCAAGAAAACAAGCTTCCGAATTCGGAATTCTCTTGTCCCCTGAGTCTTAGATCGGGCGAGGTTCCGTATTTAAATCCACCCCCACCCAAATATAAGGGACCTATCCCAAATACGGCAAGAGCCCGGGGAAACAGTACATCACTACTGGGCTAGATTCCTCCTGGTTATGAACAGGATAAAGGACTGCCGTGAGAAGGACGCAATTTCGTTCTTCTGTAACAACTGCATGGACATCGGAATCCTCAACGCCATACGTCGCCGCGAAATTACACGCTTCGCCGACTTGACATCCATAGTACGAAAGTACTGTGCAACAAAAAGCGTTCAGAAAACCGAAACGAAATTCTGGGACAATCCGACCTCAAATACAATCCCAGTCCGAAACAAAAGGGCGCATTATCGCCAGGCACCTAAGCCAAACAGCAAAAAACAAAAACCCTCTATAGGGTATGGGACCGTACTGGAGGGATGGCTTAATGGAATCTGTAAAATTCATAGTTCAGGGGAAGTCGCACCAACTCACAGCCTTAGAGCATGTTGGATACTCCAGCAGGTGGCCAAGAGTGGCGAGGAGCTTCTAACTCCAGAATTCACGGAGCACCACCCCAGAAACGCCAGTACGGTGTCAACAGTCTTTGAGACTTTCGCATCAAACAACGCGAGGAAGCGAACGCTCCGCGGCATTGCCGAAGTCTACCAAGTAGCAACAATAAATCCATGGAGTGACAAGGCTATTACTTTTAATGCCAGTGACGAACCTAATTCTGGCCAGCCCGAGCACTAGCTGCATTGGTCCTCAGTCCGATAGTCGACGGCTTCCGGCTTACAAAGGTACTCATGGACGGTGGCAGCGGATTGAACCTCATCTATGAGGAAACACTACGAAAAATGGAAATAGACTGGAGCCGGATTGAGCGAAGCAACACAACCTTTAGAGGAATAATCCCCAGCCGGGAAGCATGTTGTTCAGGGAAAATCATACTGGACGTGGTGTTCGACATGCCGGATAATTACAGATCCGAGGAGGTCACATTTCAAGTGGCCCCGTTCAGCAGCGGATACCACGCTCTGTTAGGGCGAGAAGCATTCACAATTTTTCAAGCTACACCCCATTACGGGTACATGAAGCTCAAAATGCCCGGACCCAACGGAATTATCACTCTTGCTAGTGATCCGGACACAGCGCTCCGCACCGAAAACAAGACGGACGCATTGGCCCTCGAGGCATTATCCGAAGCCCTGGCGGCTGAGGAACTAACTATGTTGCGCTCCATGGTGGACAGGGACGATGTGATACTCGACAAGTGATCAGAGTCCACCTCCTTCAAGTCGGCAGACAAAATAGTCAAGTTCCAAGTCCATCCAATGGACACAACAAAAACGGCCTCCATCGGGGCACAACTAAAACCTGATGTAGACGCTGCACTCAGAGAATTCCTACTAGAAAATTGGGACATTTTCGCGTGGCACCCTTCAGACATGCCAGGAATCCCACACAGGCTGGCCGAGCACAGCCTGAACATCCTAAAAGGGTTCAAGCCCGTTAAGCAGACTTTCCGGCGTTTCTCCGAACCCAAGAGACAAGCCATGGGAGAGGAGCTAGCAAAACTACTGGAAGCCGGATTCATCAGAGATATAGAACATCCGGACTGGCTAGCAAACCTGGTGATGGTACCAAAGAAGGACAAATCCTAGCGCCTATGCGTCAATTTCAAATACCTAAATAAGGCCTGCCCAAAGGATCCCTTCCCCCTCCGCCGAATTGATCAAATCATCGACGCCACTGCAGGACACGATTCATTGTGTTTCCTTGATGCATACTCTGGCTACCACCAAATCAAGATGGCAGAGTCAGACCAAGCCGCAGCGGCATTCATCACACCATACGGCCCATTCTGCTTCAACACGATGCCCTTCGGGCTAAAAAAACGCCGGTGCGACATATCAGCGCATGATTCAGACATGTCTGGCCAACCAGATTCGCAAAACAGTTGAAGCGTACGTAGATGACGTGGTCATCAAATCCAAGCATGTCGAAACTCTACTAGACGACTTGAGGCTCACGTTCGACAATCTCCGTGCATATGACATTAAGCTCAACCCAGAAAAATGTGTTTTCGGCGTACCAGCCGGAAAGCTCTTGGGCTTCATTGTATCCGGTAGAGGAATTGAGGCAAACCCAGCCAAGATCCGAGCTCTGTCACAATTGGATATCCCAAAAGACCTCAAGAAAATACAAATATTGACTGGATGCGTGGCCGATCTAAGCCGCTTTATCTCCCACTTAGGAGAAAAGGCATTGCCCCTTTATCGCCTCCTGCGGCACATCGAACACTTCGAGTGGACGGATGCCGCCACGGTCGGACTCAAAGAAATCAAAGCCATACTGGCAACAAATCCGGTCCTGGCTGTGCCCAACACGGGTGAACCACTGTTATTATACATCGCGGAAACCCATCAAGTTGTAAGCGCGGTGCTCGTCGTCGAGCGAGAAACGGACGGACACAAGTTCCCTCTCCAAAAACCAGTTTACTACGTGTCCACTGTCCTAACTCCATGAAAGTCTCGGTACCTGCATTATCAAAAGATAGCATACGCGGTGTTCATGGCATCCCGGAAGCACACTATTTCCAAGAGTGTTTGATAACAGTAGCATCCGAAGTACCTCTTAATGACATTATAAACAACCGCGATGCAACGGGCCGGATTGCCAAATGGGCCATTGAGCTCCTCCCGTTTGATATAACTTACAAGCCACGGTGAGCTATCAAATCGCAGGTTTTGGCTGACTTCATCGCCGAATGGACTGAAGCCAAGCTCCCTAAAGAGTACGGCGCATATTCCAATTGGATCATGCACTTCGACGGCTCCAAAATGTTGGCTGGCCTGGGGGCTGGCGTTGTTCTGACGTCCCCAACCGGAGATGCAGTCCAATACGTACTTCAGATAATGTACACAGACTCCAACAACGCAACCGAATACGAGGCCCTTCTACATGGTCACCGGATGGCAGTCTCCATGGACATCCAGCGCCTAGAGGTCCATGGGGATTCAAACCTCGCGATATCCCAACGCCATCTTAAAGATGTCAACTTGGTTTGAGGGGCTCGAATTTCACCATATAGCCCAGGAGAACAACCAGGCAGTGAACGTGTTGGCACGCATCGGCGCAAAGCGTGATGCCGTCCCTCCCAACATCTTCCTAGAGAGGCTTTTTAAGCCATCCGTATCATGGGAGGGAGGGTCCGGAAACAACAGCCTGGACACAACCTCACTACCCCTCACTGGACATTCTAACACAGTTGGTGGCTCCCCCAACGAAACAACACCGTCAGCCCACACAATAATGGCAGTCATTGCCCCGTGGACGGAACCATTCCTAGCCTACCTAACTAGGCAGGAACTTCCCGAGGAAATATTCTGGCTGAAATTCATGCCGGACTCAGCGGGCACCATGCAGCAGCCTAGGCCCTTGTAAGCAAGGCCTTCCATACCGGATTTTATTGGCCGACGGCCCGGGCAGACGCTCAGGACTTAGTGTAGCGATGCGTCGGATGCTAATTATTCGCTAATCAAAGCCACATGCCGCCTACCGCCCTACAAACCATACCCATTACCTGGCCTTTTGCGGTCTGGGGGCTTGACATGGTTGGACCCCTTGAAGGAGGAACCCACAAGAAAAAATATCTACTGGTCATGGTGGACAAATTCACCAAATGGATAGAGGCCAAGCCTGTAAAGACGACCGAATCCGTACCGGTGATAGACTTCATATCCGGGGTTGTACACCGTTACGGCGTCCCCCACAACATCATAACTGACAACGGCACAAACTTTACGGCCGACGAACTTAAACTCTGGTGCAAAAACATGGGCATCAAGCTCGACTACGCTTCAGTCTATCACCCACAAACTAACGGTCAAGTCGAACAAGCAAACGGTCTCATCATGAGCGGCATCAAATCCATACTAGTGCGATACCTCAAGGAATCTAACACGCACTGGGTAGAGGAGCTTGACTCCGTACTCTGGGGGCTGCGGACCACGCCGAATCGCACTACCGGATTCACACCATTTTTTATGGTATACGGCGCAGAGGCGATCCTGCCCTGTGACATAATTCATGACTCACCTCGCGTGCGCATGTACGAAGAAAGAGAAGCCGAGATCGATCGGTAGGACAGCTTGGACGCATTGGAGGAGGAGCGCGAAGTGGCAAAAACCTGTTCCGCATTCTATCAACAGCAGGCTCGAAGATATCAAAGCAGAGAAGTACGGGCCAAAACTTATAACGTTGGCGAACTAGTTCTACACCTGCCGGACAAGAAAAAGGACAAACTAAAGCCCAAATGGGAGGGTCCCTTCATAATCGATCAAATACTGACTGGTGGAGCGTACCGTCTGTGAAACGCATAGGACAACCGACTCGAGCCGAACACATGGAATGCAGCACGCCTACGAAGATTCTACGCCTAGCACCGGACTCCGTGTTCGTCTCCTTCCTCTGTCCCTTTTTTCACATTAGTTGTCTGGCATTTCTCTCCTTCTCTCTACCTTTTTTATCCCAAGCCCTTAGGGGCTTGCCTGCGCATTGTTTGCACATACTTGACGCCCACCTGTGCTCATCATACCTGGGGGCTTCTTTATCAGAAGTTTATATTAACGGGCCTCATGGCCAAAACATGTGTGACACTTCCGCATGAACCTTTTATACACCATTATATGCAGCAATATGACTTAAGTTTTGGCCAAGCTGGGTTGCCTGGCTCCTGTGCTTACCCCTACGTTCCCGTTCGTTCGGCTAGGTGGTAAAGGGAGCACCTCTGCGATTGTTACTGCCGCCGGATGTGTACCTCAGACTGGGTGAAGTCGAAAGCTAGCGTTCTTAAGGGAATATTCGGTCGGTGAACTAAAAGATGATTTTTCTTGTTTATTTATCTACCCCCAGATGCTTTTATGCTCTTTCTCACAGTTCGGACATGCACTTTAGGGCATGCCTCCCAGGGAAAGGAATCCCTAACGGAACTATTCTCCTTGGAAGATGTTTCTTACTAACCATGTAATATAACATAACTAGTTGGGCACTTGTCTGCTAAAGCACTTATGACCCCTACGCCTGGTCTCCATGCATGCCTCGGTTCTTACATAACCGAGAGGGTATTCGGACACACTCCGGACTATTGGGTCCAGAGGTCGAAGCGAAAAGGTCCGCAATGACAAACGATCTACAATCCGGCTAGAAGGCATTTTACATGTCATTTTACATTACATAGTCAATTTGACTCGGTATATTCTTCTTCAATACCATCCAACAGGCTGTCTAATTATAGTCCTGCTGAGAATACTTGGCAGCCAGCTCTACCTGGCCATATACTAAACTGACAGGGATCTCCTTTCCGTCAGGCCCCATAGGGCCGACCTCGGCCATATGGTTCGGGTCCGCCTTCGTGTACCGAGTCTTCACCATGGCCCAGGCCTCCCTGGCACCTTGACGGCAGGCCGATATCTTCCACAATCGGAAGCGCTGCCGCACTCCCTCCAGCTTCTTTGCAAGCTCCCCAAGGCCTTCGGGCATGGAGAGGGATGGCCACATAGCCTGGACGACGCCTTGCATCGCCTACCGAACTCGTTCGTGCAGTTGCAACAGCTCGGGAAGAAGGTCCCCCATTGAACCGGGCATCTCCTCCGCGGGACGACCTGTCAGCATACCTACAGACATAGCTCTGTCAAACGACTTCCTCACTGAATTCCTTTTTCGAAGATTCGTTCAAGCACTTACTAAAAATGCCACGTCGAAGTCGCCGATTTTCCTTTACGGAAGCAGACAGCTGAACACGAACATCCTTTAGTTCCTCGCCCAACTGGGTATTTGCTTCTTGAAGTTTGTTCTTCTCTTGCCTCACCCTCGTCAGCACGCTCTCGCAAGCCTTTAGTTGGCGTAGTAGTTGTTGCTTGTCTGGATTTACTCCGGCCCCATCTGCACTATTATCGTCAGAGTTGCACACATGCCGCATTTCACAACGGAATTATCTTTCGAAGCATATATTACCTGAGGGGGTCCCCTTGGCATTATCTGAAGCGGCCAGTGCGGCCTTGAGTTAGGCCTTGCACTCTTCAAGCTCCTGGGACAGTTGCGTGTTCTTCTTTGTCAGACCTTGCATAACATATGATCCTTAAAACAGTTATCTTAACTGTTTCAAGTCTCAGGGGCTACTGATATATATAACCTTCAATTTTACTCACTCGTATGTCTTTTACATACTTCTCTGTGGCTCTGGCTAGACCATTTTGAGCGGCACGGAGGTACGCATCTCCCGTATTAAAGGCGTCCAACGCCTCTGGGGGGAAAACATGCGTCATGAAGAACAGTCCGGCGACGCCTGTGGTTCATGGCACTCTCCACCTCTGAATTGGTGGCAGATAGCCCGTCTGCGTCCTCCCTCGGAGGAACGCCCGAGGCGCGCCCCGCGTCCGCCTTCGCTTCCGGACCCGGCCTTGAAGCCTGGCCGGTGGATATAGTCCGGCGGGCTCTCTTCTTTCTAAGAAGAGCATGAGCGTTAGTATGACTTGAGGGCATAAACCCTAGGCATTAAATTCGCACGCCGTACCGTTGCGCAGGAATCTCGATTTGGTCCGCACTTCTTTTTGGCCCGCCTGGCTTCAGTGGCCCTTGTTGGCTGCCCACCGCGGGCTCGGCCTTCCGCCTCGAGGATTTCCCCTGCGAAATGAAACACTATTAGTTTACAGCATTCAAGATAAGGCATGGATGGATCTCCTTGAAACTACTGGGACTTCGGTCTCGGTTACCGTTGAGGGTGGAAGTAGTCCGGGATAGTCGGCCGTAATGGCCACTAAGGTGTTGTCGTTACTCAATTGATGAAACACCCCATCAATTGACTCCACACATAAGTCCGGGTCCTCTTGGGAGTCCGGATCGAGGGACCGTTCCGGGTCCTCGGGTTGTGGAGGAGGGTTGTTTATCTCCTTCACAGTCTGGCGCAGCTCCTACGTTAACATTGCTAGACTAAGTACTCAATTATGGGAATTTTGAAAGCGGGTAGGCAAGTGAAAATGTTCGCTCAGCCAGCTTGGAGGACTATACATGGAGAATCCGCCCCGTGGGTTGACCCGGAGGAATTCCTCTTCTTCTCCCTTGTACAAAGCGGATAAGATCTTCGTTAGAGTGGCAGCCGAATCCAGCCCCTTGCGACCGCACCGGGTGGCGGCGTCCTCCCTTTGAAATAACACATGGGGTGGCCTCTGTACTGAAGCGGCTGCACCCCCCGCGTAATGCATGTGGCCATGACCTCGATCATGGTCAATCCGGAATGAGCCAACTATCTTATCCGGCTCATCAGGTAAAGGATGTCCCTATCAGTTTCCCTCTGAGGGTTTCGTGGGCGCCAGCTCAGGCGTTTCTTCAACGGAGCGTTATTAAACTCAGGAAGGTCGATCCATATAGCGTCTGGCAGGGGGACATCATCCATATAAAACCATTCCGAAGGCCAGTCCTCAGACGCCTTCTTTGGGGTACTGGATAGATATCTGGTCCCGGCAATGCGCCATAGTTTGGCTCCGCCCACTTGATAAATTGACCCCTCCTGAGAGCGGGGCACAAGGCAGAACAACCTCTTCCACAGCGCGAAATGGGCCTCGATGCCCAAAAACAGCTCGCAGAGGGCCACGAAGCCCACAACATGCAGAATGGAGGCAGGCGTGAGGTTGTGTAGCTGGAGGCCGTAGAACTCCAGCAGTCCTCGGAGAAACGAATGAATTGGAAATCCGAGTCCTCTTATTAAATAAGGGACTAGGCATACCCTCTCTCCTTGAGAGGGATTGGGAACGCTCTCCGCCTGCTCTCCGCCGCTATAGGTGGCAATCCCGGCTCGAACTGGGACCATATATGCTAGGGGGAGGAGCCCCTTGGACTGAAGCACTACTAGCTTGCTATGCGGGACGGAACACCGCTCCCAATCTCCAGGCCGAGGGCTGGAGAGACGAGAGGAGGAGCTGCTCCGATCGGACATGGTGGAATGGATCTCTGTTGAAAGCGCTCTGATGGATACTCGCGGAGGAAAGGAGGTGCGAATTGGATCTAAATCCCCGTCTCTTTTATGGGCTGATTAACGCGACTAGCGGGTAAATGAAAAAAAACCTGGCTTTTCACATTCGTTTGACACATGGAAGATGGTCATTATTGGGCACAAAAGCCGAGGAGAGCAGCACGCACTAGAAGCCGGACACTATTTGACAGGTACATGGAATTTGGAGAAGAACCCGCCTTGCAATGCCGAAGACAAACTTGCGTGCCGGACTTATCGTCATTGAAGCCTGGTTCGGGGGCTACTGAGGGAGTCCTGGATTAGGGGGTGTCTGGATGGCCGGACTACGACCTTTGGCCGGACTCCCGGACTATGAAGATACAAGATTGAAGACTTCGTCCTGTGTCCGGATGGGACTTTCCTTGGCGTGGAAGGCAAGCTTGGCGATACGATATGAAGATCTCCTCCCATTGTAACCGACTCTGTGTAACCCTAGCCCTCTCCGGTGTCTATATAAACCGGAGAGTTTTAGTCCGTAGGATGAACAACAATCATACCATAGGCTAGCTTCTAGGGTTTAGCCTCTCTGATCTCGTGGTAGATCAACTCTTGTACTACCCATAACATCAATATTAATCAAGCAGGGGTAGGGTTTTACCTCCACCGAGAAGGCCCGAACCTGGGTAAAAACATCGTGTCCCTTGTCTCTTGTTGCCATCCGCCTAGACGCACAGTTCGGGACCCCCTACCCGAGATCCACCGGTTTTGACACCGACAGCCGGACTTTTGGACTATGAAGATACAAGACCGAAGACTTCTCCTATGTCCGGATGGAGCCTTCCTTTGCATGGATGGCAAGCTTGGTGAGTCGGATATGTAGATTCCTTTCCTTGTAACCCACTTAGTGTAACCCTAGCCCCTCTGTTGTCTATATAAACCGGAGGGTTTAGTCCGTAGAGGCAACAACAATCATAATCATAGGCTAGACTTCTAGGGTTTAGCCATTACGATCTCGTGGTAGATCAACTCTTGTAATACTCATATTCATCAAGATCAATTAAGCAGGAAGTAGGGTATTACCTCCATAGAGAGGGCCCGAACCTAGGTAACCATCGTGTCCCCCATCTCCGATTACCATCGACCTTAGACGCACAGTTCGGGACCCCCTACCCGAGATCCGCCGGTTTTGACACCGACATTGGTGCTTTCATTGCGAGTTCCGCTGCGTCGTCACCAAAAGGTTTTGATGGCTCCCTCAAACATCTGCAACAATGCAGTCCAGGGGGAGGTCTTTCTCCCTGGACAGATCTTTGTATTCGGTGGCTTCGCACTACGGGCCAACTCGCTTGGCCATCTAGATCAGATTGACAGCTACGCCCCTAGCCATCAGGTCAGGTTTGGAAGATTGAATTACGTGGCCAATATCCGCGGAGACTTGATCTTTGATGGATTCGAGCCCTGCCACCACGATGAACATGACTTAAATCTGTCATCGGACCGTGCTCAGGAGATTGCGCTTATAACTGTTCTGGCCCTAGGTCCGGAGCAGACCGCGTCATCCGAGGACGGGAAGCTTAATCCCGCCACGAAAGCCGCAGACTCATCGGCGTTGGAGCCGAACATATATCCGACTTTGAGCAGAGCATGTGTCATCGGAACCTCGGAGTCGTCTTCGGCCATAGGTTCTGAACCGCGTACATCCGCGCCCATCAAAACTGATCAAGCGCCGATCATCGAGTTCACCTCCGCGGACATCTTCCTGCACTCGCCTTTAGGCGATGTGCGAAGATTGTTAAAATCCCTCTCCTTATCAGGAGACTCTCAACCGAAATATGTCCGGCTTGAAGTGGAAGCAGAGGACGAATTCCGCTCCCACCCACCACCCACTTAATAGCCACCATCGAAGATTTAACCGATCTACTTGACTACTAGTCCAAAGACTTCGAAGGGATGGACCTCGAAGCCGGAGAAAATCTAGACCAAGACCCACCCGTAACCGGGCGGTGGACGGCTACGTCCTCATACAATATATACATGGTGGATACACTGAAAGAGAGGGAGGCTGACGATGACAAAGATAAACCCGTCGATGAATCTCACAAGCGTCGGTGTCAGAAGCGCCTATTGAGGAGTCCTGGATAAGGGGGTATCCGGACAGCCGGACTATATACTTTGGCCGGACTGTTGGACTATGAAGGTACAAGATTGAAGACTTCGTCCCGTGTCTGGATGGGACTCTCCTTTGCGTGGAAGGCAAGCTTGGCAATTCGGATGATAGATCTTCTTCTCTGTAACCGGCTCTGTGAACCCTAGCCCCCTCAGGAGTCTATGTAAACCGGAGGGTTTAGTCTGTAGGACAAGAACAATCATGATCATAGGCTTGCTTCTAGGGTTTAGCCTCTACGATCTCGTGGTAGATCAACTCTTGTATTACTCATATCATCAAGATCAATCAAGCAGGAAGTAGGGTATTACCTCCATCGAGAGGGCCCGAACCTGGGTAAATATCGTGTCGCTAGTCTGCTGTTACCATTAGCCTTAGACGCACAGTTCGGGACCCACTACCCGAGATCCGCTGGTTTTGACACCGACATTGGTGCTTTCATTGAGAGTTCCTCTATGTCGTCGCTGTAAGGCTCGATGGCTCCCTCAACTTTCAACAACACAATCCAGGGCGAGACTTTTCTCCCCAGATAGATCTTCGTGTTCGGCGGCTTCGCACTGTGGGCCAACACGCTTGGCCATCTGGAGCAGATCGACAGCTACGCCCCTGGCCATCAGGTCAGGTTTGGCAACTTGAATTACACGGCCGATATCCGCGGAGACTTGATCTTCGACGGATTCGGGCCTATATCAGGAGCGCCGAACAGTCACGACGAGCACGACTTAAATCTGTTGTCGGACAGTATTCAGGATATCGCCCCCGCAGTTGCTCCAGACCTAAATCCGGGGCAGATCGCGTCGTCTGCGGACGGGTAGATGGAACCTGCCATGGAGGCCGCATACTCTTCGGCGGTAAAGCCGAACACAAACTCCGCAGTTAAGGGAATCCGCGTCACCGGACCCCCGGACCTGTGTCCGGATGTGGGTTCCGAACCGCGCGCGCCCGTGCCCATCGATTCCGATTGGGCACCAGTAATGGAGTTCACCGCCGCGGATATCTTTCAGCACTCCCCCTTTGGCGATGTGCTAAATTCATTAAGGTCTCTCTCTCTCTGTCACGAGATTCCTGGCCGAACTATGTCCGGCTCGAGTGGGAAGCAGGCGACGAGGAAATTCATTACCCACCCACCACCCTCTTAATAGCCACTGTCGATGATTTGACCGACGTGCTTGACTTCGACTCTGAAGACATCGACGGTATAGACGACGATGCAAGAGAAAAATAGGAACCACCGCCCACAGGGCGCTGGACAACCACCTCTTTGTATGATATATATATGGTGGACACCCCCAAAGAAAACAATCCAGATGGTGCCGAAGAGGAATACAATCCTGGTCAGCCTACCTTCGAGCAGGCCAAACAGGAACACGGGCAGGTCAGCCCAGATGAACAGGCGACGGACGGATATTTGGAGGACGACAACTATATGCCTCGCACTGGAGACGAGGTGAGCCTCGGCGATGATGAATTTGGCGTACCTGAGGATCCGATAGAGAAGGAGGGATTTAAGCGCCGGCTCATAGCCACTGCAAGAAGCCTGAAAAAGAAGCAACAGCAGCTCGAAACTAATCAAGATCCGCTCACAGACAGATGGACCGAGGTCCCGGCGGTCGAGGAATACGGACTCGAGCGCCCCACCAAAGGTTACCCAAAGCATAAGTTGCTACCTCAACTAAAGGAGGAGGCCGTAGAGCCTTGACTACCAGCACAAGACGAGGATGACCGGCCACCTAGTGGCCGGGATAAAATGGCGTATCAGACCGAATACCAGCCCGCACCCCCATGCCAGTTCACTACGGGTTGGGGCAATACGCAGGACCTGAGAAATCTATTGGAAAACAAAGCAGGACAGCCAAGATCGATCTACGGATCACGGGGGCGCGTCCCAACACTTGATGATGACCGTCATGCCGGATACACTAACAACAAGTCCGACTGGGCCGAACATAACCGGCCAGACATAGTCGCACTGTGTAGCGACATAACCTGGCACAGAGGCGCCGCACACCCCTTCTGCTTCACTGATGAGATAATGGTCCACGAATTCCCAGAAGGGTTTAAACCCGCAAACATCGAATCATACGATGGTACAACAGACCCCGTGGTATGGATCAAAGATTTCCATCTCCACATTCACATGGACCGCGGTGATGATCTACATGCCATCAAGTACCTTCCCCTTAAACACAAAGGACCAGCCCGACACTGGCTGAATAGCCTGCCGGTGAATTCCATCGACAGTTGGGAAAACCTGGAGGACGTGTTCCTCAACAACTTCCAAGGCACCTATAGGCGACCACCAGATGCTGATGACTTAGGTCACATTATCCAACAGCCCGGAGAGTCAGCCAGGAGATTCTGGACTTGGTTCCTACTAAAATAGAACCAAATCACCGACTGTCCGAACACCGAAGCCATAGCAGCTTTCAAACATAGTATCCGGGACGAGTTGCTCGCCCGACACCTCGGCCAAGAGAAACCAAGGTCCATGGCGGCCCTAACGACACTCACTACCCACTTTTGTGTGGGCGAAGATAGCTGGCTGGCTCACAGCAACAAAGCAAACACCCCTGGCACATTAGAGGCCAGATATAGCATCCATAAAATCGACGCAACAAACATAAGTGTCCCAAGAATAATAATGACGCCCACGAGAAGGCAGTCAATGCCGGATTCCGCGGCTCCCAGTCCGGTCAGCAGAAAAAGCCACTTCAACAAAGCAATTCGGGCCCATCCGGCATGGACCGCATACTCGACCGCCCATGCCAAATTCATGGTACCCCAGGATCGGCAGTCAATCATACAAATAGAGAATGCTGGATCTTCAAACAAGCCGGCCGGTCATACACCGAAAACAATAAAGGGGTCTCAAAGCAATGCAATACAGAGCAAAACAAACTCCTATGCAAACCAACACGGTGAGCGTTATAAACACCACCCTAGAGGTTGTCTTCGGATCACCGACTCATCACCATACCGGAGAGTCAGTCTTCGACACTATCCCCCTATACAGTAACTATTACGTACTGTCGGGGCGAACCACGTTGGCTCGATTCAACATGATACCATACCAGGCCCATGTGACATAGTCACAATTATGGGAACGGCTGAACCCCACTTCGGCGCCGAAGAGCATACGGCCACTGAAGTAGTGAAATGTGCCTCCTTACCGAACCTTGATTCGGCAGCCAACCCCCCGGACACAAATAAAGGAGTCTGAACTATTCATGGCAGGATAGCTCGGCTCGACCAGGCGCTAGCCAAACACCCCGACATAAGTTGGGAAGGGCCACGCCCTACGGTTCAACCGCTCCGTGGCGCACATACGTCCCTCAGCATTTTCTTTGCAGGTTCTCTTTTGCGGATAATAGGACTGGTGCCAGGAAATCAGCCCGGACGTGCAAAGGGGGAATCTTTGAACATTTCCCTGAAGACAATCCGGACATACTTCGGATTCACACACAGCTCCCTCCCGCCCGGTCTAAACAGGTTACGCCATCATACCTCCTTTTTACAACATGAACAGTACCCATACACATAAACGTATTACTCGAATACAACATGTATAGTTATATGACGCTTATCTGCTATCATCTCTCATTGACATTTTTAGTCATAATGGCATCCAAATATCGTGTTATGCTTAAAACGCCAAGGGGCTTCATTATACCCGCACTATGGCAACAAAGTCCGACCACCTTCTCGGTCGCTCGGCACCCCGAACTTATAGCATTATATGCATCAGCTCCAAATCATGTCTTAGGTCATTAGTTGGGTTTGCCCGGCTCCCATGTTTTGGTACCTTACATTCCGCAATATCGGCTAAGGTAGTGCTGGGAGAACTACTGCGATTGTGTCCCGGTTCTTCCGAACGAGCACCTCGATAGAGAAAGCCAAAAACTGACTGTCATGATAAGGCGAGAGCTGGTCAGCTGTTCGAGAGGTTGTAAAATCTTTAAAGATTTATTTCGCATAATGCCATAATAAGTGCAGAGTGCGATGGATCGGTCTACCGATCAGGTGCTGTTAGAACCCCTCATGCAGTCTTCCAAACACCAGGGGCTGCTCCTACCATACTCGAATTCCTATGGCTAAGTGAGAGTGATAAAGCCATATAGTCTGATTCCCTGGTTCGCTGTGCTGAACACCTCCTTTATGGACTCAAGAATGGGGTAAAGAGTGTTCAGGTGTATCCCGAACACCCTCGTATTTCCTACATGGGGGCAGAAGCCGACGACTGGCCAACTCTCAAGATTAACATATAAAATGGCCGCGCAGGAGGAAAAACTTTCATACAAAAGGCAAATACATAAATAAAGGTGACTTTGTTCCGCCTTACTAACGACAACATGATTGCCTTCATGGAAATAAAATGGCTTTGGTACATCGCTCCGCCACAAGGCGGGCTCCTTTCAGGACACCATCGTAATATAGTTCGGGCTTGCGGTGCTCCTTCCCCTCGGGTGGTCCCTCGATCATCAGCTTTTTCGCATCCAGCTTTCCCCAGTGCACTTTCGCGCGGGCAAATGCCATTCGCGCACCCTCTATACAAACCGACCACTTAATGACGTCAAGCCGAGGACAGGCACTCACAATTCGCTTCACGAGCCCAAAGTAACTGCTCGGAATAGGCTCGGCGGGCCATAGCCGGACAATCAAATCCTTCATGGCTAGTTCGGCCGCTTGGTGCAATTCGACCAGCTGCGTCAGCTGATCGATGAATGGCACCGGATAATTTGGTGCCAAATACTGCGACCAGAAAAGCTTTTCCTCAGTCTTCTTCTCCTCAGCTCGATAGAATTGAGCAGCATTATATATGTTGCGTGGAAGATCCGCAAATGCCCGTGGAGAAATCAGAAGTCAATTTGTCACCTTTAATTTTTCCTGCTACGGCATAAACAATCGCTTTGAATAGGAAAAAGCCTTACCAGCCGCAATCTTCCTCGCCTCCTGATTGTCCTTCAGAGCAACTTGGGCTTCCTTCCGAGCATCAGTTGCAGCTTGGAGAGCTTGGGCAAGTTCGGATTCTTTCAATGATAGACTCTGCTCCAAAGTCTCGCTTTTCTGCATGGCCTCCTGAAGCTCTCGTTCAGCTTCAATGACCCTGGCCTCGTGCTTCTCGCGAAGGGCATGTTCCGCGGCTGCCTTCTTTTTGGCTAAGGCCACAACCTTCTTCAATGCCTCAATTTCGGCATTCGCCCCTAGAGCATGCAATATATATACTTTCATTAGGCACACCTACTTAATTGTGCTAAACTTAACAAGGTTTCGACATACCTTGATTGTCCTCCAACTGCTTCTTCACCCGGCCAAGTTCTTCTTTGGCCTACTCCAGACTCTGCTTCAGTCCGGATACTTCTGCAATATGAGAGGCGGCAGTTGCTGCAGACGCCTGTTTATAAAGGAAGAGATATATGTCATGCACTGAGTCTCCTGTGGAAGGAAATTTGATCCCCTGTCCGGTTCCTTCTTTCACCGGACAGTGTATCAGGGGTTACTATCTATACTATGACCAATCTTCTAAAAACTCCAAAAACTTACCTCCAAGCCTTTTATAAGGCTGATGCAGGATTCATTCAATCCACTTTCAATGGCCTGAACCTTCTCAATCACCACGCCCATAAGGGCGCGAGTTCATCAATGATGGAAGCACTCTTTAACGCTGTCAATAAGCTGCCCTGCACCTCTGGTTGGACAGAGGTTGCCGGTAGAGCAGGATCACCTCCTCTAGTTAAGGGTAGCTGCTTGTCTGATCCCGGAGCCTCAAAGGTCTCCGAGACTGTGTCCGACTGTGGGCCGAATCCAAGATTGCCCCCGCCGTCAACACTCAGGGGAGCCGCCGCTCCCGTATATGCGGCCCCTGAGGTACGCCCCTCCTGGTCTAGCTCCTTTTGGAACGACACCTCGGTGTCATGCCCGAGCTTCGGGGAAAGGGCCTTCGGAGGTGTCTCTCTCTCTAGGGAATCTGAGCTCAGCGTGTCCTCCGATGAGGACTATTCGGCGCGAGACCTGGCCGGGCTGCAAAAAGTATGGCACCAATTAATTCATTATGCCTCGGTAATCCTGGACACATAGATGTGTTCGGATTTTGTGCACTTACGAGTTTTCCTGGGGTTGGGATCCCACTCCGGGCTGCTGTCGGTAGCCGTAGTGGACGCCTCTGGCAAGAGAGTTTTTCCTCTCTTAGGCAATTCGGCCTCCAGAGATGAGGAGGCCGTCCTTTTCTTTCCTCCCCCCGCGGGGGAATCGTCTTCTTCCTCCTCCTCTTCCTCTTCAGAGGAGAGATGGGTGTTGGAGTCTTCGGATTTTTGTGTCCGAAGCACCACGACGACGGAGGCCACTCCTGGTCTTCTTGGCCTCTTTATGGGCCTCTTTCTTTGGTGCCTCGTAAGGCGTCGGGACCAGCATCTTCGTCAGAAGTGGTCCGGCTGGTTCTTCTGGCAGCGGGGCTGGACAGTGTATCCGCCCCACCTTCTTCATCCATCCCTAAGATGATTGTGGGAAGCGCGTTAGGGCATCTTCCCCGGGATATTACAATGAAACATATGGATGGACAAAATATAATGACTACTTACCGGACTTGCAGGGAGGGACAGTTGGTACCCGCGGTCCGCGGCGGAGTCCGGCCACGGTTTGCCGGACTTAAAAAGCACCTTCCAGATGTCCTTGTGTGAGGAGCCGTAAAGCTCTCGCAGGGTATGGTGCTCGGCCGGGTCATACTCCCACAAATTGCAGGCTCGGTGCTGACAAGGAAGAACCAGGCGGACCAACATCACCTGGACTACATCATCAAGCTTGATGGCCTTGTCTTCCATACCTTTGACGCATGTCTGGATCACCAACATTTCGTCAGATGAAGACTAGTTCAAGCCCTTCTTGGGCCAGGACATAAGCCGCAAAGGGGCAACGGATCGGAACTTAGGAGCAGCGGCCCACTTCTTGCCGCGCGGCTCAGTGATATAGAACCATTTCTGCTGCCACTCCTTGACGGAATCATTGAATGTACCTGTCGGCCATGTGACCTTGGGCACCCTGCTCACCATGGCGCCTCCGCACTCGGCGTGCTCGCCATTCACCACCTTGGGCTTCACATTGAAGATCTTCAGCAGTAAGCCGAAGTGTGGCGTGATGTGGAGAAAGGCCTCGCACACGACAATAAACGTCGAGATGTTGAGGAAGGAATTGGGGGATAGATCATGAAAATCGATCTCGTAATAATACATGATGCCGCAAACCAATGGGTGAAGGGGAAACCCGAGCCCGCGGACAAAATGAGGGAGGAATACGACCCTCTCATGGGACTCCGGAGTAGGGACAATCGGCCCCACCGTCGGAAGGCGGTGGCCGATTTTCTAGGCCAGGTACCCAGCCTCCAGAAGCTTTTTGATATCCTTCTCCTGGAAGGTAGAGGCCATCCACTTGACTCCTGCTCCGGATTTGGACATTTTTGGAGAACCTTTGTTGGTGGAGAAGATCAACGCTCGGGCGTTAGGGCTCAAGTGAAAGAGAATGGACGAGCAGAAGGAGAAGGCGTGGGTGAAAAGGAAGAGGCATTTCCTCTTTATAGAGGCAATGAAACTTTGTGCCTCCCCACTTGCCTAATGAAACCTGCTTGTTCCCCACTCACCGCGATTGGTGGTGTGGTTGGGTTACCCACACCCGTATTGATGAGAATCCCGCGATAAGGGGGGTACGATCTCTGCATCGACAAGATGTGCCAAAGAATCCGCCTCGCAATATGTGTAGTAGTTGGTTGTAAAAAACGGTTCGAATGACCGGGCCATGGTGTGATGTCACGCTACAAAGAGTTCTCAGCATATTAGATTTCTGGATTATTGTTCTCTCTATGGTGGTATGTGAAATTTGTCTTGCAGAGCCGGACACGACTTAAGTGTTTGAAATTTACCTTGGAGTATTCGGAGATGGAACCCGCCTTGCAATGCCGAAGACAATCTGCGCGCCGGACTCATCGTCATTAAACCCTGGTTCAGGGGCTACCGAGGGAGTCCTAGATAAGGGGGTATCCGGATAGCCGGACTATATACTTTGGCCGGACTGTTGGATTATGAAGATACAAGATTGAAGACTTCGTCCCGTGTTCGGATGGGACTATCCTTTGCATGGAAGGCAAGCTTGGCGATTCGGATGATAGATCTCCTTCTCTGTAACCGACTCTGTACATGTAACCCTATCCCCCTTTGGTGTCTATATAAACCGGAGGGTTTAGTCTGTAGGACAAGAACAATCATGATCATAGGCTAGCTTTTAGGGTTTAGCCTCAGTGATCTCGTGGTAGATCAACTCTTGTAATACTCATACCATCAAGATCAATCAAGCAGGAAGTAGGGTATTACCTCCATTGAGACGGCCCGAACCTGGGTAAACATCGTGTCCCCAGTCTCCTGTTACCATTAGCCTTAGACGAACAGTTCGGGACCCCCTACTCGAGATCCGCCGGTTTTGACACCGACACCTACCTCGATATGGCAAGGGAAACACTAGCAACATTGTCACTAACGACGATAATAATCCGGACCAACCCGAAGACCATGCCGATCCAGCAATGGAGCAAGACAAGCGAGAGGACGGCGAGCACAGTCCGGGGATGTTGTCCGACCATAATGACGCCGAAGATAGCAATTATCAACCCATCTCCGAAGAGGAGATCAGCTTGGGCGACGATGAATTCGTCATCCTAGAATAACCCTTAGAGCAAGAGCACTTCCATCGAAGGCTCATCGCCACCGCAAGAATCCTGAAGAAGCAGAAGCGGCGGATTAAAGCCGCGCAGGATACACTCAATGATAAATGGAACGAAGTGCTAGATGCTGAGGAGAAATAGGGCTGTAATCGCCAACCAAAGGACTACCCTAAGCGTAAACTGCTGCCCGAATTCAACGACGAGGCCATTGTGCCCATACCACCAAAGAACAACACCGCCAATAAGCCGGACCGACCACCTCGTGGATGGGATAGAGCGGCTAGCAACGGCACATGCAAGCCCGCACCCCCTCCCCGTAAAGGAAGAGAAGTCGCAGCTCAGGGACAGAAACACGATTTACGTGAGGACCTGAACAAAAAGGCTGGCAAGACCAGGTCCATCTACGGATCTAGAGACCGTGCCCTCGGGTGGGACTGTGGTCATCAAGCCAAATACACCGGTCATATACCAGTTCGGAGCTGGCTCCGAACACCGCAACCGTTGGACTCATGCCATGACACAGCCAAATACAGGGGTGCAGCCCACCCCCTCTGCTTCACCAATGAGGTGCTGGATAACGAATTTCCAGAAGGACTTAAACCCGTCAATACCGAAGCATATGATGGAACGACGGACCCTGCGGTCTGGATAGAAGACTTTATTCTTCACATCCACATGGCTCACGGAGATGATCTCCACGCCATCAAATACTTACCCCTCAAGCTGAAAGGACCAGCTCGGCACTGGCTGAAAAGCCTCCCTGAAAATTCCATTAGAAGCTGGGAAGAACTTGAGGACGCTTTCCGGGCCAATTTTCAAGGGACCTATGTCCGACCTCCGGATGCAGACGACCTAACTCACATAATCCAACAACCCGGAGAATCAGCCCGTAAGCTTTGGAATCGGTTTCTCACTAAGTAAAACCAAATCATTGATTGTCAGGATGACAAAGCCTTCGCGGCCTTCAAGCACGGTGTCCGGGACGAATGGCTAGCCAGACACCTTGGCCAGGAAAAACCAAGGACAATGGCAGCCTTAACCATACTCATGACCCATTTTTGCATGGGCAAACACAGCTGGTTAGACCGTAGCAGCACCAGCGACCCTGGCACATCTGAAGTGAGGGATGGCAATGGAAAGCCACGATGCAACAAAAACAAGCGTCAATGTAATGAAGTAAGCCCAGACAACACAGCAGTAAATGCCGGATTCCGTGGCCCCAGACCCGGTCAAGGGAAGAAGCCATTTAAAGGCAATAAAGACGATCCATCCAGCCTAGACAAGATTTTAGACAGGCCGTGTCAGATCCATGGCACACCCGCTAAACGTGCGAACCATACCAACCGTAGTTGTTGGGTCTTCAAACAGGACGGCAAACTCAACGCCAAACACAAGGGGAAGGGACAACAGAGTGAAGAGGAGGACGAACCTCGCCAGCCGAACACGGGGGGACAGAAGAAATTTCTACCGAAGGTCAAGACAGTGAACATGATCTATGTCACTCATATCCCAAAAAGGGAGCGCAAACGCGCACTCTGAGATGTCTATGCCGTTGAGCTCGTTGCCCCCAAATTTAACCCATGGTTGACCTGTCCGGTCACCTTTGATCGCAGGGATCATCCGACTAGCATCCACCATGGGGGTTCGGCTGCCATAGTGCTCGATCCAATAATCGACGGATACCACCTCACTCGTGTCCTTATGGACGGCGGCAGCAGTCTCAACTTGATATACCATGACACTGTCCCTAAGATGGGGATAGACCCATCAAGAATCAAGCCAAGCAGCACAACCTTTAAAGGAGTTATACCGGGCATAGAGGCCCGCTACACTGGCTCTTTAACATTGGAGGTCGTATTCGGCTCTCCTGATAAATTTCGAAGCGAAGAACTAATCTTCGACATAGCTCCAGCTCAAAGTGGCTATCATGCACTACTCAGAAGATCGGCCTTCACCCTCTTCCATGCAGTCTCGCATTATGCCTATCTAAATCTCTAAATGCATGGACCACATGGCGTCATCACAGTTAGTGGAAACATGGAGCGCTCTCTTTGTACAGAAGAGTACACGGCGGCTCTAGCAGTCGAAGCCCAAAACGGCCTATTCAAGCCGAATAACTCATCGGTCGTTAGGACTGCGGACACAGTTAAACGTGTTCGGTGCTCGCCTCAGTGCGGCAGTTCAGATAAATCCGAGCTCAATTAGCAGTTACGCCCCCATCGACTGCCCAATAAGGTGATGGAATACACGCCTCGTATACACAAGAATACCCTCAAAAATTCTTAGGTGGCATCGGGGGCACACTACATATAAATAGTCCATAGTTCGGCTTGACCATATTCGGACTCTATAAATTATATTTCCAGGTTCATCAAACAAACCAGCTCTGTCTATGGCCACACTGAATTCCTTTTTACAAGATTTTTATTTTTACAGCTGGCCATCACACCCCCTCCCTTCAAGGACACATCACAAAGGAGAAAACGGCGCAGACGTGCAGAAGGGCCCCACACTAAGGTTTCTTTTTAGACTAAGCCCCTGTGTAAACCTTTTTATCTCTTTTTGTTTTATGCTCTCTTGGCATGTAAAATGTCCAAGGTAGCTATCGGCACTATCTGCATGTATACGGCTTGCCGCACTAAAAGTGGATATTATAGAAGCAGCTTGGTTCATAATATGTTTGGATTTTTATTCTCTCATCACCCGCGTTCTTTCCCCATGAAAGATTGCCACACGTGCCTTGATACCAGGGTCCATTACCAGGGGTTGTATTCAGCCCGGTATATGTTGAAAAAGTCTGAACACCTATAGGGAGTGTTCGGCGTCACGAGTTTGACCTTATATGCATCAGCTCAGAATCATGTCTTCGGTCAATAGTTGGATTGCTCGGCTCCTGTGCTTACTACCTTACGTTCCGCTCTATTGGCTAGGGTAGTAAAGGGAGAACTACTACGATTGTGTCCTGGTTCATCCGGATGAGCGCCTTAGTAGAGAAAGCCGAAAACTGACTGTCATGATGCGGCGAGAGCCAGTCAACCACTCGATGACTTATCGGAATCTTCATGATTCCTTCCGCATTAACGAAGGACCATTTTTTGGTCATGTATGTAAACGCGCCGTATTCGGATAACTGCATACATACCAGTGGCTATATCGTAGACCCACCGTCAAACTCCTATGGCTAAGTGAAAGTGTTAAAGCCCTATAGTCTGATTGCCTGGTTTGCCGCATTGATACCTCCTTTATTGGACCAAGACGTTGGGTTAAGAGTGATCGAATGCTTTTCTGAACACCCCAGCGTTATACGCGAGGGGGCCGAAGCCAACGACTGGTAAACTTTCAGATTATATAAAAACGTCCGCACAGGAGGCACCAAAATTTTTTAGGCAAAAGTATAAAAAAACATATCCTTAATATATATATCATAATATTGTTTTTACAATCTCAGTACATTTCACTCGAAGATAATATCTTTTGAGCACTGACCCTCTATCAAACGGGCACCCTCTAGGACATCTTCAAAATAATGTTCTGGCACATGATAGTCCTTGTCCTTAGGTGGACTTTTCGCCGCAATATCGGTGGCCCTCATCTTCGCCCAGTATGTCTTGACATGGGCAAGGGCCATCTGTGCACCTTTTATGCACGTTGACCGCTTAACAGCATCGATACGCGGCACCGCATCAACAAGTCGCCACACCAAACCGAAATAACTATTCAGAATTGGCTCAGTCGGCCACAGCCGCACTACTACGTCCCTCATGGCAGATCCGGACAGCTTGTGGAGCTCGGCCCATATGGCCATCTATTCGTTCAGTAACAGTGGATGCCTCGGCATGCTGAGTTGTGACCAGAAAAGCTTTTCCCTCACGTATCCTTCTTGCACTTGTAAAAATTGGGTCGCATCAGAGACACTCTCCGGCAAGTCCAAAAATGCGTCTAGAGAAGTCCACATCTGGTTAAGCGAGGCATATTTCGGATCGACGAATTTAGTTTGCAATAAGAAGGGCTTACCAGTCGTGATCTCCCCAGCTTGCCGGATTTCCTCCCGAGTCGCTCTCGACTCAGACTGTGCTTCTCTCGCCTCTTGTAAGGCCTTGTCAACACCAGCCATTTTGGCTTGGTTATCTTTTTCAAGCAATTCGCATTGGCCAGTGGCACCTTTAGCTCAAGCGCCAGAGTAGACATTCTCTCCTTGCACTAGCGCCGGGCATCCTATTCGGCCTTCAAATTAGCAGCCGCATGTTCGGCAGCCGCATTACTCATCCTTGTTTGCTCCTTGGCCCGGGCAAGTTCAGCCTGAAGGGTTTCAACTATGGCGACACTATCTGCAGTTATGCATATAAAATTCACAGTGTCACGCTCATGTTATAATAGTAGCATGTACTGAGTGCCCCAAAGACATACCTTGCGCCTCGTCGAGCCGCTAGTTAATAAGCATGATTTCATCATCCGCTACATCAACTTTCTACTTTAGATGTGCTACCTCCGTAGCATGGGCAGTCGCCACGGATGTAACAACCTATGTTTTACATAAGTCCGATAATTTATTGGGTATATATTTCTTGACCCTCTGGTCGCCTCCCTTTGGATACCAACTAGAGTCTCAGCGGCTACTATTTGTACACAGGCGCATTTTGCGTTTATCGCATTCGAAAATATTGCATTACGTACCTCGAAACCTCCTAGCAGGCTCATAAAGGCTTCATTCAATCCGTTTTTTGTGGACCGAACCCTCTCAACCACCGTACCCATCAATGTATCTGGGGCCTTTGGATCCGGAGCAGTATAAGCCGTCCCTCGGAAACCGGACAGTCCGGGGCCTTTGTTGTCATTCCTTGTAGGAGCCGCACACCCTGTACCCTAGGCAGCCGAAGTGTCATCTTCGGGCCCAGTGTCGGTGTCAAAATCGGCGGATCTCGGGTAGGGGGTCCCAAGCTGTGCGTCTTAGGATCAATGGTAACATGAACACGGGATTTTACCCAGCTTCGGGCTCTCTTGATGAGATAATACCCTACATGCTGCTTGATTGACTATAATGAGTATAGGGGTTACAAGAGTTGATCTACCTCGAGATCATTTGTTGTGGTATAAACCATGGAGGTATGATGAGTAATGTCATAATGATCTATCGACTAGCCTAGCCTCGGTTTATATAATGTACCAGAGGCCTAGGATACCAAGAGTCCTAGCCGAATACGCCGGTGGGGGAGGAGCCCTTGTCTTGATCACCAAGTCTTGTAGAATCTTCCTTGTATGCGACAACTGTCCGAACTGGCCCATGAGTATACGGCCATGGGGGTCCTCGGCCTAATCCAACTAATTGGGAGACGATGTGGTGAGTACTCCCTAGTCCAGGACACCGTCAGTAGCCCCCTGAACCGGTCTTCAAGTTGGGGAAGCTCCTCGATTCTTCCGAACTGTTACTCATCTTTGGTCGTCGGTCTTGAAAACTGGTTCAACAAATCTCCTTATCTTCGATCTTGAGGATCGCCAAAGTGCATCCGAAGAGTTTACACGTCGGGTATCCAAGGAGACCCTTTAAGTTTACGGCCTTTAACAATGCCTTGTTATTTTTAATGCCACACCTCGGGTTTGAAGTTGTTCCCGGGCGGCAGCGTCGTCTTGTGTCCGAGCTCGAACACCGAACTACATTTGAGGTGTCTTTTGCAGCCGAGCACCAACGCCGGACTGCTTCCAAGCTCCCACGCCGGAATGTATGCGAGCTCCAACGCCGGACTGTGTCCAGGCTCCAACGCCGGACTATATCCAAGCTCCAACACCGGATTATATACGAGGTGTCATAGATCACCTTGGTTCAAAAAAGTTGAAAGAGTTTAGCTAAGCTTAATACCGGAAATGCCCTCTAAGGAGCCAGCCACTGGCGCCCGAGCTTTATGCCGGACTGCTTCTGGGGTGGTGCACCACCTCGGCCACGGGCTGATTTTTATGAATTTAATTCTGAATTGCGCAATGTAATCTCTGACGAGATGTATAGCCAGTATATGTATATCAGTAACCCTCAAGGTGCGTATTGGCCTAATATCCGGGATGCACCTGAAGGAAAGAAATCAAACCGCTGACCCTAGTAGCCCTGAGACTCAGGTCGATGCGTAAAATTAGCCTGAGGATCAATTCCCAGCTCGGTAGCATACTTAGGAATGAAAACGCGGGTGCGGCCGACCAAACTGAGGAAATAATCTCCTCAAAAACTATATTGCACTTTAAATTTTCTGCATTGGATTGTCAATGCAGTAGCCCCCGAGACACTGGTCGGGTGGCGACACCAGATCAGGGGATCGATGTACCCCTATAATATTTGTAAATAATAAGCACGAAGCCCAGTAGCCCCCGAGCCTTAATGTGGGCACGGGTGGCCGAATTAAGGATCGATATCCAAAGTAAATCACAAATTATGTGTAATGATTCTGTGTATCCAAGTACTTTTCATCATCAATGCTCGGATCCGCATTGTACAAAACTTTGTCGACTGGCCATCGGCTTCAACCTCCTCGGCCAGTAGCCGGGGAGTGTTTGTCCCACTTTATAATGCCTTTATGGGGGCAAAGATTTACGGCAAACAAGGCAATCCGGCCATACGGTTTTATAAACAAAGGTACGAAGAGAGACATGTTATATCATTGTTTTAACATAAGAAACATCGTCCAAAGAAAATAGTCCCGCTATCGGTTCCTTTCTTTGGGTTGTCATGCTAAGCATGATCATGAAACCTCAGCTCCGATCAATGTGGGAGGAAAATAATGAGGATTTAGTTCGGGGAAAGCTTCCGAACTCTGTGGTCTAGACGAACCCAAAGTTTCACTTCCGTTGCGACTGTTTATAATCTGAAAGTGGCCCATCGTCGGCTTCTACCCCCTTGTAGATGCTACGCAGGGTGTTTCCAGAATAACAAAACAACCCTTAGCCGACATCTCGGTGCCCGAAGGCGGTTGTGTTGGCGGAAACGAGGCAATCAGATATGCGGGCTTTATAACTTTCACTTAGTCATAGGAGCTTAAAGTTGCGAGGCCAGCAAGTAACCTCCCGCTTAGTGTTCGGCGACAGCCGAGGTCAAGCCGTAAACACTTCGGCCAATGTTATGAACGGCCCGTCATTTAATACAGTCCTCGGACTGCTGAACAGTTTACGCTTATTGTGATAGACAGTTTTCGGCTTTATCTACTGAGGTGCTTAACCATGCGAGCTGGAAGCACAACCGCAGTGGTTCTCCCTTTGCACACCTAGCCGAACAAAGCGGAACATAGGAGGCAAGCACAGGAGCCGAGCAACCCAAATATTGACCGACGACACAATTCAAAACTGATGCATATATGGCAATATTCGAGAATTTTTGCCGAATCTCTAAAGGTGTCCGGCATTGTACTGCGAGATTTATGCGGAAAATGCACAAATAGTTTAAAAGTGCCATAAACTTGGAAAACCAAGAAACGTCAGTAAAAACTTGACGTCCGAACAAGATCAAGTGTTCAGTGCCAATCCGAAAATTGGTCTTAGAAAAAAAATTGTGCTTTTGTCGTGCTTTAACATGATACATCCTATCTCAAGACTTCAAGTGGGTCAGCCTACGGCTTCAACCTCCTATCCCAAAGGCGGAGTACTTAGGCTCCCCGGCTATTGACCACACACTCTCGTCGAAAAAAGGAGTGATAGAAAAAAGACCTTGTAGCGACTAGGAAGAAGAACACTTATTATAAAATAGCTCACATAAATTTAAGAGCCCCCAAGTAACTTGGGTAGAATAATTTTATGTTATAATGATTGTGCGTACCGAAGTACTTATATCATATCTGTGTTCACCCGAACTTTGAACGTGTCTTAACCGACCGTCGGCTTCTCTCTCTTCGGTCAAGGACCGAAGAGTGTTATGTACTCCACCTGTCGAGAATATCGACGGTGTTTCCGAAAACCAGGCAATCAGGCCATAAGGCTGTAACAGACAAAGCGCGCCCAGGGAATTTATGCTATATTACAAATGAAGTGTAAGAAGCATCTTTGAAGAAAATAGTACCCCCACCAATACCTTTCTTCGGTTGCTCATTATTACTATGATACTTGTGCAATAGATTTTTTGTACTCATGAGTTCCGTTGTGTGTCGACCATTGTTGAAAACAGTAAGAGAGCTAGCTTTTGGCTTCACCCAGTCTGAGATCCGGCTCGGATGAACCGATCGTGACAATCGCAGAGGTGCTCCCTTTACTCCCTAGCCGAAAAATCGGGAACGTGGGGGTAAGCACAGGAGCCAAGCAACCCAGCTTGCAAGTCGCTTAAGTCAACATGGTGCATATCATGGCATAATACACAAACAAGGAATGAAGCCGTACAAGTATAATCATATGCAAGAGGAAAAGCTCCATTGAGGGAGCCCCCAAATAAACGGGGTATTTGAATATGTGCGTCACAAACAAAGTTTTGACAAGGAACTTTGTCACAAACAACTTTTTGCCAAATAGTATAACGCTTGTTCGAAACGAACAAAATTTAAAACTGAAAGTTTTTTAGCATGAAAGCAACTTAGCTGGTTAATGTGTTCGGCGTTGATGACGCAGTCCGAGCTTGATGCGGGACAAGGTTCCAGCCTCCAGGCTGGTCCCGAGTTGGCCAAGCAGAGAGTTCGACACTCTGAGAAGATGAAGCCCCCAGTCCAGCCACGGTAATGGACCAGGTTAGCGCGCCAAGGCGACAACTTCGGTCGAAGGAGGCGATAGCGCGGCTCAGTCTGAGTCAATTGGCTGCACAGATAAGATAGCGCAAACCAAAAGTAATGACAAATAAAGACAATAATGTATATATAAAAAAATCTTCTATTTATTTAATATAAGTGAAGGAAATAATGAAAGAGATGTGGCCTGAGCGTCGAGGTCAATGTCGATACAGGGCGTCGGCGTGACGTAGTGAAGGTGTGACAAAACCCGAATTCACAGGTCGGTCCGAGTTCCGGATACGGCGTTTGCCGAACTATGCACGGAAACTGACCGAACCACCAGGTAATCGTTGCTAACACGGCCACCATTTGATAGACCTATGTACAGGTGATGGAACAAAGCAGAGCAATAATTCCTTGGGTAAAATAAACCTAAACAAGCAAAAATTGCTGGGATTAATAGCACCTGGTTTATTTGTTGTAGCGGCCCGAAGAAAGGTTACTCCCAAAATTGGGACTCGATCCGCACACCCATTGCCTCATGGGTGATAAAGCGAAGGCATGACGATGCTGGCAAAGGTTGGCTCGCCGAGGCAAAGCCTGTGGTCCAGCTAATGTGATGAAGCTGGACGGCCGGTGACACCGAAGTCTCCGGAGTAAGTTGATGAAGGGATGACGAAGCCCCAGTCCAGGCGAGGAGACGGAGTAGGTCGGTGCGGAGATGTCTCAGCCGAGGTGTTGAAGTAGTTCGGCGTGATGGACATCGGCTCGATGAAGCAACAGTCCGGCCATGCCGATGCAGGTCGTAGCTTGTGACGTGATCAATGCTGGCTTGATGAAGTGACCGTGCGGCGATGCCTGTGTGCCCGCTCCATGTAATCCGTGGGGCGGCGATGTTAGTGATGATTTATCCTTCGCGATGTCGGACTATTGTTTGGCTGGCCGAGATGATGATCCGAAGAAGTTGAGCTCGGCTCAACCAAGCGACGACGTGTCTAGCGCAGGTCGGCCGCCGTGGAGTGACGTTGTCGGGCCGGTTTGACACCGGTGCGATGGTGAAGATCGTATTGTAAAAATACTTTTAATATTAATGGGATGTGTTTGAGAATAAAACACAATACCCCATACCAAAACTTCCTTCAAAAAGGATGTCCAAAATCCCGTTCATAAAGAAGATGAATTCGGGTCGGATTCGTTCTCGCGCAGAAAACAGATCCGAAAAGTGATGCACTAATCGGAAGGTTCCCAGAGTTTGGACGGTCAGATCGAGCTGAATTTTTGGCAGGTGGTAGATATGGGAATTCCACAGCCGATCAACGGTTGGATCTTCCAAAGGACGTCCGAGCTAGATGTTGGAGACCCCGCTCCAAACTCGTCCAGATTCTCGTCCAGATTCAACAGGGCTCTGGTATATCGGAGATTGCCGGAGATTCCTCCATCGGAACTCGACGAAATTTTTGCAGGGTTGTTCTAGACTTACTTCCGCATACTTCCACTGAAGCAATCGTTTAGGCAACACTCGAGGAGGCGGTGGCGGCGGATACGAGTTTGCTGTCCAGAAAAATAGCACGGTCGCTCGAGGGCAATGTTGACGTTGAGCCCCTGAGCCCCATGGCTGACTCCTCAATGATCTTGATAGAGATCGGAGTTGATGTTGATGAAGGCCCTCATCCGAACATGTTGATCATAGGTAGGGCGCAGTCCTCGGTCAAGCCAAGGTGACCAGTCGAGCTGGTGACGAAGAAACCGACGTCGCAGTTGACCTGCAGTCGAGCCATTGATCCTTTCGCCAATCACACAGCGGAACTCTCAATGAAAACACCAATGTCGGTGTCAAAACCGGCGGATCTCAGGTAGCGGGTCCCAAGCTGTGCGTCTTAGGATCAATGGTAACATGAACACGGGATTTTACCCAGCTTCGGGCTCTCTTGATGAGATAATACCCTACATGCTACTTGATTGACTATAATGAGTATAGGGGTTACAAGAGTTGATCTACCTCGAGATCATATGTTGTGGTCTAAACCCTGGAGGTATGATGAGTAATGTCATAATGATCATTCGACTAGCCTGGCCTCGGTTTATATAATGTACCAGAGGCCTAGGATAACAAGAGTCCTAGCCGAATACGCCGGTGGGGGAGGAGTCCTTGTCTTGATCACCAAGTCTTGTAGAATCTTCCTTGTATGTGACAACTGTCCGAACTGGCCCATGAGTATACGGCCATGGGGGTCCTCGGCCCAATCCAACTGATCGGGAGACGACTTGGTGAGTACCCCCTAGTCCAGGACACCGTCACCCGGTCCTCACTGTTCCTTGCATTGTCTGTTGATCAGGAACAATCCTCTGGGATGACACCTCGGCGTCGTCTGCCTCATCAGGTAGGGAGATTTGTGGAGGCGTCTCACTCTCCATCATCTCCGGGAGAAGATCCCCCGAGGAGGAGGACTGTTGGGGCAGGATGCATGCCGGGCTGCAAACATATATTTCAAAATGTTATTCTGGCAACCAGGAAAGAACGGGATATGTTTAAAACACCCTTGATCACTTACGATTTTGCTATGGGACCGCCTTTTTGGAGAGACTGCGTGTCAACGTCGCCTCCCTGACCAGAGCCCCCTGACAGGGATATCTTCCCTCGCTTAGAAGCCCTTATCTTCGGGTCTTTGAAGGCGGTCCTTTTCTTCCCACAAGGAGAAGGGACATCAGTTTTTCCTTCCCTTCTGTCTTCGGAAGAGGGAGTCCCAATCTCCCCGGACAAGACGTCGGGCAAGCCTCTAGAATGAGGTCCTCCTAGGGCCTCCTTGCTCTCCTCCTTGTCTTCCCTCACCGGCACTTGATAGGGTGCCGGAGCAAGCATCCTTGTTAACACTGGATCAGCTGAGTCTTCGGGAAGAGGAGCTGAACACCTAATTCTCTCCGCATTCTTATCCAGCCCTGGCCGAGTACGATTTTCTCAGAACATTGTTATGAGGAATTTGACTAAACTGTGTCCCGGGAGTTGACTGCTTACCGAGGTATCCGGATGATTGCAGTCAAGGCCGATGTCTTCTGTAGTATCTAGCCACTGTTTTCATGTGCCGAAGAATAATTTCCACATCCCTTTGAGCGTCATGCTAGAGAGGTGCTGAAGGGTTCATGGTCCTTCCGGATTGAATTCCCACATGCGGAGGGGACGTCGCTGGCACGGTAGGACCCGACGGACTAGCATTACTTGGATTATACTGATGAGACCGGTGTCCTTTTCAATGAGGCTCCGAATGCGGCTTTGCAGCGTATGCACTTCATCGGCGGATCCCCAGTCTAGCCCCTTATCAATCCACGATGCAAGCTCTAATGGAGGGCCAGAACGGAACGCAGGTGTAGGTGCCCACTTTTTGCCACGAGGTTTAGTGATGTAAAACCTCTCCTGTTGCCATAGGTCGGAAGATTCTGTGAAGGAGTCCTTTGGCCAAGGAGAATTGGTAAGTTTGCTTATTGCAGCACCTCTGCACTCCGCTTGTTTCCCGTCGACTACCTTTGGTTTCACATTAAAGGCCTTGAGCCATAAGCCGAAGTGTGGGGAAATATGGAGGAAGGCCTCGCACGTGATGATAAGAAGCCACGATATGAAGGAAGGAGTTTGGAGCAAGATCATGAAAATCTAGCCCGTAATAAAACATGAGCCCTCGAACAAAGGGATGAAGAGAAAACGCTAGCCCTCGGAGGAAGTGAGAGACGAATACTACCCTCTCATTGGATCTAGGAGTAGGGATAACCTACCCTTGAGCAGGAAGCCTATGGAGGATTTCCGCAGTCAAGTATCTTGCCTCTCGGAGCTTCGCAATATTCTCCTCTGTGATAGAGGAGGCCACCCATCGGCCTTAAAGGCTGGATCCGGACATGGTGGGGAAGCACGAAGCAACTAGGTTGAACCTTGGATGTTTGAACTCGAGGTAGGACAGGTAGAGGAAAGGATTAGCATGGAGGAGAAAAGACAGGTCTTAACCCCTTTATAAAGGCGGCGAATATTAAACGCCCCCCCCCCCCCCCCCCCGGCCTTAAAACATGCCTATTTCCAAGGAATCATGCCAACAGAACGGTTGGGTTACCCGCGCCCGTGTTGATGAGAATCCTGCAACAAGGGGACACGATCTCTGCTTTGACAAGGCGTGCCAATGAAACCGCTTCTCGAAACGTGGAGTGGCAGGATAGAAAGTAATGGCCGGGCAATGATGTAATATCATGCTATGAAAGTTGTCAGCAGATTGGACTCGTGAAAATAATATACTCTCTACGGTTGTGTGTGGAATTTGTGTTGCAGGGCTGAACACTATTTTGTTTGGAGACGATTTTGGAGTATTCGGAGGAGGAACCCGCCTTGCAATGTCGAAGAAAATCTGCGCACCGGACACCTCATCATTGAAGCCTGGTTCAGGGGCTACCGAGGGAGTCCTAGATTAAGGGGTCCTCGGACGTCGGGACTATTAGCGTGGGCCGGACTATTGGACTATGAAGTTACAAGACCGAAGACTTCTTCCCGTGTCCGGATGGGACTCTCCTTTGCGTGGATGGCAAGCTTGGTGATTCAGATATGTAGATTCCTTTCTCTATAACCGACTTTGTGTAACCCTAGCCCCTCCGATGTCTATATAAACCGGAGGGTTTAGTCCGTAGAGGCAACAACAATCACAATCATAGGCTAGACTTCTAGGGTTTAGCCATTACGATCCCGTGGTAGATCAACTCTTGTAATACTCATATTCATCAAGATCAATCAAGCAGGAAGTAGGGTATTACCTCCATAGAGAGGGCCCGAACCTGGGTAAACATCGTGTCCCCCGTCTCCTGTTACCATCGACCCTAGACGCACAGTTCGGGCCCCCTACCCGAGATCCGCCGGTTTTGACACCGACAGTTGTCGCCACAGAATAATAGGGATTGTGGGTGAGTAGAGGAATGGTCTGGCCAGAGGTTGGAGTAGGGTGGGGTGGTCAGGCCTGCGCGGCAGCAGAGCCGGCACCGGAGGCAGGAGTAGGTGGCACGACCGACGCTGGTTTAGGCAGCTGGAGAAAGAAGAGCAGAGGTTGAAGAAGCACTACAGCCGTTGGATGGACATCGTACGATCACTGGAGCTAGCATTGTTCATATTGACTAAGTTGACAAAGCCCTCCATCCGCGTCAACTGAGTAGGCTCACAAGTCAGTGTCCCACTATGGTGGGTCCCAGCTAGTAGGGGGGTATTTTTTTGTGCGTAATAAGGAGGCACTTTCTTGTGTGCAAAGATATAGCTAGTGGGTCCGATCTATGAGCAGGAGGAACATTTTTTTCGTCAAATTCAGAGGCCCTTATGGTGGGTCCCACCTGTCAGGTGGAGGAATCATTATTTTGCGCGTAATAAGGAGGCACTTCCTTGCGCGCGGTCGTGGACCCAGCTATCAGCCTCTACACGTACAGTCGTCTTTCGATGGATGTCGTTCATTGACCACGTTGACCACGCCGCCGAGAACCAGGGCAGTGGACGACGGTGAGGCCCCAGACTGGAACGACCCAGAGAAGCCCCATTGTTTTCGCGTAATAAGGAGGAACTTACTTGTGTGGGTCCCTACTGTCAGCCTCTCCACTTACATCCCTCTTCCGATGGCTGTTGTTTGTTGACCATGTTGACCACGCCACACTGAGAGCACAAACGCGATGCACGATGGCGAGGCCCAGGAAGGGAATGACCCGGAGCCGGCGAAGCCACAACAGCGGATGCCCATGTTGAGGGAAGTACGATGGCTGACTGGTCGGCTGCGGGGTGAGGCTGACATCGCTAGAAAATAACAGGATGTGCGGGTGGGTAGAGGGATGGCCTGGCAGCAGTACAGCCGGCCACGGGAGGAGGGAGCAGGCAGTCCCGCCGGCGCTGGTTTGGGCGGCTGGAGCAGGAAGATCAAAGATTGAAGAAGCACGACGGCCGTTGGACGGACATCCAACAGTCACTGTTCCGTCTTGACTAAGTTGACAAGGCTTCAGTTATGCGTCAAAAACAATTTAGGACAGCATCATCGTCAACCAAGTAGGCCGAGAAATCAGCCTCCAAATTTGTGAAAAATAGCATACAGCCCATTAGCCATTATTTTCAATAATTTATAGCCCATTTGCTAATTCTTAAGGATATTTTGAAGCCCATATTCTTTTTATTAGCATTACAGACCATATTTTGGGCATTGCTAAAAAATTCAACGAAATTTTGCATATTTCGGTGAGGTTCAAACTCTTTTAATCACAAAACTTTGAGTCACGTTAAAAATAATTTTTAAAAACTTATATCAAAATAAAATTAAAACAAAATCACCGCAAAAAAATGATTGAAATTTAAAATCTTGATTAGCAAGATGCTCGTGCGTTGCACGGAACATCAAGATGCATTTGTATAAGTAGTTTACCTTGTGGGAGAAAACGGATGAACGAGTAAAGGCCTTATTTGCAAATATGGAGAGGAGTGCGGTAAATTGTCATAGTTTCCTTCCTACCCGTTAGATATAGATCGGACGGCCTATATTGCAGGATGGCAGGCACACCATCATCACCAACTCTGTTTTTTTATAATAGTAGACAGTAGAGATAGAGATAGAGATAGAGAAACCCGCGTGGAATGCAAGAAACCCACTCCGGCACACACGTCCGTTCAGGAGTAGGACGCTGGCCAATCTCCTCCTTCCACCATTTTGTGCTTTTTATAAGAGTAGAGAAATCCAGAAAAAACAATATTTGAATGTAATTGCCGGTTGGCTTAGATTTAAAAATTTGCAGCCCATTTCTTACTGACTTATAGCCCATTTTCTTTGGAAAGCCCATTTCTACATCCCTCCTCGTCTTGAAAGATTTGCAGCCCATCAGGGTTGAGAAAAGGAAGTAGGCCTCGGTTGGGTATTCTCTAAAAAAAATTGAGCTAGCCATTTTCAGAAAGAAAAAAGATATCAACTGGGATCGTCATGTTTTTTTAGCAAAGGATATGGGCTCATCATGTTCTTAAATAAAAGCATAAGCGTGGGCTAGATGGGCCACAGCCCCCGCATTGTCCGCGGTTGATTGAGCTCCGTCTCTAAAACTAAACAACAACTGCGCGAGCTGCTGGGTCCCTGGTGTTGTCCGCTCGTTGTGTAATTTTCTCGTTTATTGACTACATTGACAATGACGTGGGACCTAGTTGTCAAACAATTAATAGGAAGTTTTTTTTGGCTTGTAATAACGAGGCACCTGCTTACGTAATGCAATGACCCTGGTGGGTCCCTACTGTCATCCTCTCCACGTACAGTCATCTCCTGATTCCTCTCGGTTGTTGACCATGTTGACAATGCCAGACGGCGGCGGGCACCTCAAGCGAACCAAGGCGGAGAACGACGGTGAGGCCTCGAACGGGAAAGAACAGGAGCCGTGGAAGATGCGGCACTGTAGTGGCAGGCAGAGGGGAGTACGAGCAGTAGCGGAGCTAGGTTCAGCCTATGTCCCAGGTAAGCAATGCAACTACATTGAGCTACAATGTCATTTCTGCTACAGTATGCTACAGTTAACAAAGAACAAATCCACCACACTAGTGTCAAGATCATCAAGATATGATACGCCATGTTTGCGCTATGCAGCGAGAAAAGAAGATGAGCGTTGCTGTGCTCCTTTGGGACTGGTGGATGTCGAGGAACAAAGCCAATGCAGGTGAAATACAGAAGATGGCAGCAGAAATCAGTTCTTTCATCACAAAACACTTGACTGATTTCACTTCGGTGAACATTCAGAAAATTCCCCAGCCATAACAACCCCAGGTTTGGGTCCCTCCAGCAACAAAGTTGATCAAGATCAATATGGATGCTACTTTTAATGTGGAGTCCGAGACTAGTGCGTGGGGTTTCATTGCGAGAGACGAAACAGGCGATTTCCTGGCGGTTGTTGCTGGCAAGATGAACCATGTAAGATCTGCACTGCACGCGGAAGTGATCGCTTGTATGCGAGCTATTGAAGGGGCAACTGACCTGGGTGCACAAGGTATCAGTTTTGAATCAGACTGTTTGACAATAATTTTTGCACTTAAAGGGCGGGGTTATGACGTTGTGGAGCTAGGAGTTCTCCTCAGAGAAGCCAGAAGCATGTGCCATGCCTCTTTTGTTTTCTCTAAATTCATGTTTTGTCCCCGGAACTGTAACCATGTGTGGGCGAATGTTGCCCCAGATTTTGTTTCTGTCTTGGTGAATGCTGATATGGCTTCCCAAGTTTAAGTGGAATATAATTTGTTTCCTCTCAAAAAATCCACCACGCCCCAGGCCAAGGCCATGGCTGCCAGGGGCCTAGAACCGCCTCTGAGTACGAGGGCAATAACATGTAACTCAAGTTTACAAACGGTACAAAAAGCCCAAGGATTAATTGTTCATCAGATTTAGACAAAACCCAGATTGAACATGGTGATAACATCTAACTCAACCACTCTTTTTCGTAGTCACAAATAAATGGATCGGTCTGATCCATAAAATCAACATCCTGTGCAAAAAGAATCTATTGGAGGATCACTACAAGTTGTTGTAAATAGAAGCCGGGCACATTCAGAAGCCCATTTGTCCACCAGAAACTTCTTTTTTTCTGTTCAACATGTCATGTGTTACGAAATGAAAGAGGCTGATAGTAAAACAATCAACGGTAACTAGTGCCGTCCGTGAGAAATCTCATGTCGAAAAACTTAAGCCTCATGAACGATAGTAACCTCGCATTCAACAGGAAGAATGTGACAAAGCTTCGGTTTACCTCGTTGGATGCATATCTTTCCATCATTATTGTACTCAAACGAATGTCATGAGAATTGAGAAAATCCTGGTGCTTATTACGCCACCAACTGGTTATATGTTTTTCTCCGTGTGTTAGTGACTAAGTAGACATAAAGATTGAAAACAGTTAAGATCTAAAAAAGATAGCATGTCGAAAGAGAGACAGCTGAACGGTTAATTCTAGTACAATATTTACGGGCTTTCAATGTGCATGAAATCATCACATATATATATATATAAATTCTTCAAACATCGAAAGCATCGCAGCAAGCCAATAATTATGTTCAGATCATAACTAAACATATATCTATCTATTATATACATAAAACAGAAGTCAATTAAGCCATCACGCTCATCCACATATGCTAATATTTTTTACACCGTTTGATTAGAATAATAACGGCTGAGATTTAATTTAAATACCATCTTAAAATATATGTAGCAATAGTATTGGACTTCCATGTTGTCACGTTATATGCATATATGCATAAGCTGCGTGAACGGAAAGATGCTTTAGTTAATATTGAGAACGAGAAAAAAAAGCAACAGAGAAGTCACGTTATAATCTGGATCTGATGTCCTAGGAGAGGAAGGCATGCACGTACGCACACATATGCATTGTTTGGAAGATCGATTCTTATGCAAAATACGAACAATCACAATCCTAGCAAAAGGAAAAAAAATGATTGGAAGATCAATTCCTAAGCAATACGGCCTAGAGCAGCCCATGGACATGGAAACTATTTACTTTTGAGGAAAAGTTACTATACAATTGCTTGATTTCCGGCGACTACACGTACATAGAAGTTTTTTTTTTTTGCATGTACGTACATAGAAGTTTAGAAAGATGCAGACTCCAAACGATACAAGTCCGGAGGCCAAGCGTACAAAAGAATACACGTCCGGCCATCGGATCGAAATCATACCACACCCGGCGAATCAAATCGCACGATATCGACGGATCCACCTTTACCTCGAGAAAAGCCATCGTGTTGCTTCGCTCACATGATAACCATGGTGGCAATCTCATCTCAGCAATCACGTTTTGCATGGTGTGCATGATGGATAAATAAGGTCACCGTTGTGGCTTCCAAACAACTGCAGAAATATGTGTGCAGCAGCAATAGCCTTGAACAATGCCCATCGAGTGGATATTGGCATCGCGGCGCAACGCCAACATAAATACCTCAAAACAGTAGTCTCAGATGAGTTCCAGCGACAACCACGATCGATCTCGCATCGGCAAGAAGTTGATGAACACACAAAGGCGCCCTAAGTCTGCAATTCCAACAAATCCAGCCGGCAGAATACTAGCGAGTCACTTGCAAGGTCTAAAACAAGTCCTTATCAACCAGGTTGTCCCCTTGCCATTGACACAGAAGTAACAAGTTCTTACAAGACGAGCCTGGCTTGGCGATATCCACAAGTCCAATATAATACGACAAGATTGATCTGGCGAGAGCGACTATGTAGGAAGGCCATGAAGTTTTTTGAATAGATGATGACCCAAGTCAGCAAACACAATCACGAGCATAACATTCATGCTCCACCTGTCTCGCGACCGCAGATTGCATCAGTTATTTTCTAATCAAACGAATCAACTCTAGGCTTGAGTTCAGTTCCATAAAAAATTTGGTTTCATGGCGCCTAGCTAGGTTGATTGTAGAGGACTTATGGATGTATGACAAGGTCAAAGTGTAGAGGTCATAGCATGGCTCTCGAGCATCTTTTCTGAATCCTTGGGCTTTGGAAGACCATGCCCTTGAGAAACAATATGATGATTTGGTTCTTACGGGTGGTAATCAAAGAAAGCTTATGTCTCGCATGCTATGAAATCCACTTATCTTTTTGACCCACAAGTAAATCTAAAAGAGCAAGGTTTTCCTCACCGTTAGAGAGAAACTTGTAAGAAAAAGAAGCAGGTTAAAAAAAGCATATATAATAATAATTTAGCCAAAGTATACACGCAAGAAAAAAAATGCTCGTAAGGACCCATCACACACGCCAAAGCCATAATCAAATACATGCATCTAATCATCAGTTTATTCAGTTTCTTTTTTGTGGTAACCACTCAATAATATTATAGTATAAAAGCGATCAGTACGAAAAAAGAAGGCATGACATTAAGTTGAAATATATCTGCATATCATGGTGGCTCTCAATCCAAAAAAAAAATCTGGCCGACTTTTTTTTTTGACAGAACTCCTCCTCCTTTATTCACTTAGCAAAATAGTGACATCGTTTACAAGTAATGGAAGCAGTACATCCGGTGCCGAATCCATCCAGATAGAAGGAGGAGAAAACTTAACTATCCTAGCAAGTTCATGAGCTACTTTATTACTCTCTCTATTACAATGATCATAAATTACATGATTAAAATCTGACGACATGAAATAGCAATCATCAATAATTGCACTTGCCGCCGAAGAGGAGTTGCCTGCTCTCAAAGCTTCCACAACCTCCATGCTATCCGAGTTGATCACGATCTTGCTGCATCCAATGGTTCTGGCTAGATTCAAACCAAATCTGACTGCCCATGCCTCTGCAGTGAATGAATCATAGCATATGTCCACTCGTTCATTAGCTGCCGCAATGAATTTCCCGTTGTAATCTCGGATTACTGCCCCCACTGATCCCTCAAGAAGATCCCGGTCAAAGCCAGCATCTACATTTAATTTCATATACCCCTGTATCGGCTTCTCCCATGAACCAACACGTAGCTTTGCCTTAGTGGAGCAAGCAATAGTAAAGTTAGCTGAGAGTCCTCGGATAGCGAGAGCAATTTGTGAGGGTTTTTGGGTGTCCTCTCCATGGTAGTTTTTTCGGTGTTCATACCATAGATACCATGCCGCAGTGGCCACAACCTCCTTCGGTTTGGGAAGACCTAGGATCTGGACTTCAGTTTCCTCCATGCTTAATAATTCATGCACCACTTCTTCACCTGATTTGAATTGTGTACATCTCCTCTTGACAACATCAATCAGCCCCAATTCTCGCCATACCTCTTTTGATCTTGGGCACTCAAAAAGGAAGTGCTTGATGCTATCAGGTCCCATATTGCATTCCGGGCAATGTGTTTTCACTTTCATGTGCTTCGAGGCAAGAACCGCCCTACACGGAATAGCACTATGGAGAACTCTCCAAATAAAAATCCGGATCTTTGCGGGGCACTGTAAGGTCCATATCAAGTTCCACTTCTCGTCGGGATACGATGATTCGGCTCTAGTTTGCAGCAAGTGACCAAATTGAGCATTCCATTCCACTTGGTAAGCAGATCGTACCGAAAAGATTCCATTCTTGGTGGGATCCCATGCAATGAAATCTGACATTTCATATATGGGCAAGGGTATAGAAAGTATTCTCTAGACATCCACTTCCCAGAACGTTTGATTAACCAATTGTGAGTCCCAGTCTCCAGTTGCTGGGTCGATGAGATCACAGACTCGGGTGATTAAATTATTACCTCGGATAGTTAGGACCTTTCTTGTCGGTGACTGAGGAATCCACGAGTCCTCCCATATATTCACCTTTTCACCATCTCCAATTCTCCAAATATACCCACGTTTCAGTGTGTCCACACCAACCATTATACTCTGCCAAGTATATGAAGATTTTTGCTTTAAAGTAGCACTCATAAGATCTCCATCAGGGAAGTACTTGGCTCTTAAAATAATTGCACATAGTGAGTCTGGATTGTCAATGAGGCGCCATGCTTGTTTTGCCAAAAGTGCAAGATTAAAACAATGAATGTCCCTGAAGCCCATACCGCCTTTCTTCTTAGGTACGCACATCTTCCACCAGGCAAACCAATGCATCTTTTATTTAGTAGCGTCATCACCCCACCAATAACGAGACATCGCATCTGTGATTCCTTTGCATATTTTTTTAGGAATTTTGAAGACGGACATCGCATAAGTTGGTATAGCTTGTGCTACCGATTTCAAGAGCACTTCTTTTCCCCAGAAGATAAGCATCTCTCTTTCCATCCCATAAGTTTCTGAACCAGACGATCAATCAGATATTGGAAGCTATCACTTTTATCAATCCCCAAAGTAGCTGGGAGGCCCAAATATTTGTCATACAACGCCTCTGTCATGATATCTAAAATTGAGCATACATGTGCCTTCACATTGACATCTGTATGTGGGCTGAAAAAAATAGTTGATTTCTCCACACTGACCAATTGACCGGATGCCGAACAATATAGATCCAGGATAGATTTAAGACAAGCAGCATTAGTAGCATTGGCCTTCATCAGGATGAGTGAGTCATCTCCAAACAAAAGATTTGACACTGCTGGTGCATCACGACAAACTTTGACCCCCACGAGGTCGCCGTTATTTTCAGCCCTGGAAAGCAGGGCAGTTAGTCCCTCCATGCAGAGAAGAAAAAGATATGGCGAGAGAGGATCCCCCTGACGAAGCCCTCTTGATGGTTTGAACGCTTCAGTCTCTGTTGAGTTGTACCTGACTCTATATTCAACAGAAGATACACATAACATAACCATATTCACCCAATTTGCATGAAAACCAAGCTTGAGGAGAATAGCTTCCAGGAACACCCACTCGACTCGGTCATAGGCTTTATGCATATCAAGCTTAACCGCACACCACCCTTCCTTGCCTGTTTTCTTCTGCTTAATTGTATGTAAGCTTTCATATGCAATAAGAACATTGTCCGTAATTAACCTCCCTGGGACAAAGGCACTCTGGGTTGGACTTATTATATCAGACAAAAATAATTTTAGTCTTGTGCCAATCATTTTTGAGATAACCTTATAGACCACATTACAAAGGCTGATCGGTCTAAACTGCGAAACTTTCTCTGGTGTTTGTACCTTTGGGATCATGACAATCATGGTGTCGTTCCAACCTTGTGGCATCACCTGGGAATTGACTGCACTCAGTACTTCTGCGACCAGATCATCACCAAGCATGGGCCAAAAACGCTTGTAAAAAATAGCATGTAATCCATCTGGCCCCGGGGCCTTGAGATCACCGATGAAAAATAAAGCCTTCTTCACTTCGTCTGCTGTATAAGGAGCCATCAGTCTCTCATTCATATCAGTAGTTACCCTAGTATGCACATGGTCCAAAACGTTCCTGTTTGGTACATTAACTTGGGAGGTAAACAGATTGCTGAAATATCCAGTAATGATAGAGTTGATTTCATCCATATCTTCTCTCCACACACCTGTATCATCTAGGAGTCTCTTAATGCAATTCCTCTTCTTACGTGTTGTTGCTGCTTTATGAAAAAAAGACGTGTTCCGGTCACCGTGGAGTAACCAGTTTGCCCGCGCTCGCTGTAGCCAAACAATTTCCTCCTGGTCTAGTAGGTTCTGGCCGACTTTGATTATTTAGAGTTTATATTAACACGATTCGAGAAGAAATCACCATGTTCGACGACATACAATGAAATATATTTTGCACAGCTGTGGAGATTACAATGTTCTAGAACTGTAGTTCAACTAAGATGTTTATGAAAATCCATAGCAGGTACAACTCCGTGTTGATATGATAAAGAATACAAGTATAGTTAGTGACCAGAAATTGTGGTTTTGAATAAGTAAACTACAATTGTGGTTGAGGAGAAGATAAACATCAAAGTAAATTATATATACAATTAATAGTCGATGATTCATATAACTAATGAAAACATATACAAGATGATACAAAGAATCACAGACATGATTAGCATTAATAAGATTTCAAGTGAGTGAGTTAAAGAAAATATTTAATCTAAAAGTTATCAATATACAACCATATGGGGTGATAGTAAGATAAGCATTTATGGGCGCCTGTGTAGGTAGGCAGGATATTTCATTAATAGAGAAAGGCATCTAAGAATGCATTGACTTGAGTGGGAGAACATAACTTTACATATGCGACGTTCATGTTTAAATTTAATTCTTGGTGAGGGGTCGTTCAAAAATATATTGCTGAAGAGATACAAAATGAGAGAAGAGGAGAAGTCGGCCAAAGAGGAGAAAAGTGAAGATATGTATCAAAGCCCATATATAATATTGCATCAGTCTTCCCACCTCACAGATCACGCAATATGTTTAAGAATATAATGCACTAGATGTTTCATTGTGACTTCATTTTTCTCCATAACCTTTTTATATGACATAAATAATTTGCGGCCAATTAGATCGAACAGTAGTTTATTAGGAGGCTGTATAGTGGTCAGAAGGAATAAACAAGAAGGTTTATTCTAGCCGCGCAAATGCGAGGGTGACATTTCTAGTTCCTTTTGAATAAAACCACACAAAGTGTGGCCATAAAATTATTTTAAAATTTCTACATATGTACAACATTACAAAGTTATATGGAGGAGTATGAACGTTAATTCGCATTGCATGGTGCACCCAATGATATTTATTCCGCACTGTGAATTTTTATATTTTTATACTACATAGAAAGTTAGTCATAATAAAGAGAAACGAAGAGCATCTCTCTCTCCATCGCATACACCCCCTCTACGCCCCTTTCACGTACACACACAAACTATCTCCAGGTCCTCTAAAAGTACGCCCAACACATTCACGCATGTTTCATCTTTCTCTCGCGATATATACAGTGACGATCATCGTATTTGAAGTGAAAGCATGATACTTACATCAGACTTCAGAATCCACTCATTACGGTCACCATTTACATATTGTGGTTATTATACAGTCACGGGCTTACCGTACAGCTCTGTATTTTGCTGAAGACACGACTAGTCGACCAGTTAAACGCTCCAGGTGGGACCTCTAGTGTTGCATCACAGTATCCCACTACCATTGGGCCCACTTGTCGGCGTGTATAAGAATGAAAACAAATAGAAAAAATATTGGATGGTGGTTCGAAGTCATTACCGCGGGTATAGCGGACAAGGTGACCTTGTATTGATATGCTGAGCCCTCTGTTTTAACATACAGGAGTTGGTCTGTTGATTATACAAACATGCACACATGCACGCAAACTGGATGCATGCCACACTCACACGAACACACGCAGCCACGCATGCACGCAACACTCATACGTACACACACAGCCACGCACGCATGCAACACTCACACGCACACATGCATGCCTGCATGCACACACCACACGACCAACACACACTCTCATGCTCAAGTGCTCAACCTAAACGTGCATGCGCACACATCAGGTCGTGATAGACACATACACAACCAGGTGATTCCCGCGCACGGGTTGGACACTTGTCGCGCCTGCGTAAATTTGTGTTTATCTTACATTTTTCCTATGCGAACTGATATGTGGGACCCACAAGGAACATGGTCAATTTAACTAGTCAACATAGTGCCACACAGACTATTTGGCCGGTGAGAAAGTGGCCGTATAATCACCACAAAACATATATAGTGACCGTAGCGAGCGTGTTCTGAAGTCCGATGACCGTATTACACTTTTTGCTTGAAATACACTGACCGCCCGTATATTTATCTATTATCTCGCTCTCTCTGTGCAGCCGAGTAGGCCAATGTGCCAGTGCCTAAATTAGCGCATGCAACCCCATTATTGTTGTATTGATTTTGTAAGCGAACAAGCATTCACGTCTACTGTACAAACTGTAGATATGAGTTATAAATGCTATGAAGAAGAATATAAATATTTGAATCCACTTTATGCCCAATTTCTCTCTATAGGCCCTCCAAGAGTACATCTCTACATGTTCTCGCATTTTACATCTAACAACTATGCAATACAGCACTACTACTACACTGTAACACAATAAATCATATGTGTTTTTAGTTTTACTAGATCTCATATTGTTACTTAATTATTCAATTTGCATACATTAAAATTGTGTAGCGACCAGACCTCAAACATTCTAGTCTCTGTGCATCAGTGTCATCCCTGGATCGGTAATGCTGACACACACAGTACTTGAGGATTTATAACAGAGTCTCAATCACACACTTGTTACATCGAATGTCTCAAAAGAGAACTTATTACAATATATTGCTTAAGGCCATCTAAATAAGATAATAGCGGAAGGCTTGGAAGATAAAGTGAGTCCATCAACTCCAACGGCATAGCTGAGTCAACGACAACGACCTATGGCACCTTACTCGCCGTCTGAAAAGTCTGCAACATGATATGTTGCAGCCTGAAACGGGTCAGCACATGGAATATGCTGGCAATGTAACACAAGAGTAATGAATAGAATAAATGCTATCACTACATGCATATATGGCTGGTGGAAAGCTCTATGGTTAAAGTTTTGCATAAAGCCAATTTTTTCCTACATCAATGAAATAAATTTTATTTAACTATCATGTTGGTTGTTAAACATTGAGAAGGTTCCTTCAACTCAATCCCAATTAAGCAATATCAATTAACCCAAACAAATTAATTTAGAGTGATGAAATCAAAATGATAATCCAAGAAACAGATACTTAAGATGTCCATAACCGGGGACACGGCTAATCATGATTAATTTGTACACTCTGCAGAGGTTTGCGCATTTTTCCCCACAAGACTCGATCTCCTCTGTTAGATTTCTCACACTACATGGTGTTTGAGAAACAGATGACCGAGACACGGTCTTTCAGAAACATTAACTCTTTACTCTGGATGGACAGTTACACCGACTTTCCCCTACATCTGCTAGCCCACCACTGAACGAGGTCATGCAACTTACTCAACTATGCTAGAGCCCATAATAGCTTGTGGCTGCACACAGAAGTTTCTAGCATGAATAATCTTATGATCCCTTTGAGCCTGGGTGGCATTCCATAGGATGATCACACGGGTACTCCGGGATCCCCTTGGGCAAGCACTGGGTTCTCCAGGTGCCCGGGCAAACCACTGGGTGCTCCAGGGTGCCCCAACCATTCCACCCGATGTGTATTAAAGTAGCCACCTTAAGTTTCCCTTAGTTGTCATATCTCTCTCAACTTTCATGAATCTCTCATACCAATCCACGTCTACGAGCATAGCAAAATAGTATAAGCATAACGTAGAAGTAACTCCCAAAGGTTTGACGATAAAAGGACAATAGGTTCTACCTCATCATCTAGTTCCCAAACCCACATGTTAAACAGATCCTAACCATGTAATGTTTGAGTATTGAAACTAATGTGTAAAAACTGGGTAATAAAGGGTATGATCAAAGTGTTACTTGCCTTGCTGATGATCCGCAAAACCTAGAGACTCGTAGTAGCATGCTTCGCACTCCAGGAATTCTATCGCAACAAACAAAAGCATACATAAGCACTCAAACTAGAAGCACGGGTAAAACTCAAATAAAAATATCTAACCAGAAATTTCAACTGAAGAACTCCGGTTTGCAAAAAGAATCAAATCAAACAGAGCAACGAAACTCAAACTACGAAAGAAACAAGAATCGTGTACTAATCTGGACTAATGACAAATTTTACAGTACCAAAATCATGTTCAAGTTGGTTAAACAGAAAGAGGGCTTCGAGACGAAGATCTAGGCGCTTGTTTCATCTAATTTGGATAAACGAGCGAAAAGATATACTAGATCAAAGATCAGGGCACAAATCATGATCGAAAATAATCGCAGAAAACCCCTGGAAAATAAAACGAGACGAACAGGCTAACAAATGATCGTTCATTGTCTGCGACTAACCGATGAACAACGTTCATTAAAACAAACGTATGGACGAACGTCCGCTAATTAACTAAACCGAAAAAAACCGAACCGATCTATTCTAAAAAACAGATCTAGGTTTCTAAAAAATCGAACGATTTTGTGAAAAAAAAACGAACGGTTGCCGCAGCGGCATCTACCTCCGACGAGGTGGGCAGCGTCGGGGGGGCTCCGGGTGGCGGTGGGGCTCCGGCGGGAGGCGGCGCGGCATCGGCGGCGAAGCAACGCGGCGGCGGCGGCGTGTTGGAAATATGCCCTAGAAGCAATAATAAAATGGTTATTATTATATTTCCTTGTTCATGATAATTGTCTATTATTCATGCTATAATTGTATTGATAGGAAACCGTAATACATGTGGGAATACATAAACCACACCATGTCCCTAGTGAGCCTCTAGTTGACTAGCTCGTTGATCAACAGATGGTCATGGTTTCCTGACTATGGACACTGGATGTCATTGATAACGGGATCACATCATTAGGAGAATGATGTAATGGGCAAGACCCAATCATAAGCATAGCAGAAGATCGTGTAGTTCGTTTCCTTAGACCATGAGATTGTGTAACTCCCGTATACCGTAGGAGTGCTTTGGGTGTACCAAACGTCACAACGTAACTGGGTGACTATAAAGGTGCTCTACAGGTATCTCCGAACGTGTCTGTTGTGTTGGCACGAATCGAGACTCGGATTTGTCACCCCTTATGACGGAGAGGTATCTCTGGGCCCACTCGGTAATGCATCATCATAATGAGGTCAATGTGACCAAGTGGTTGGTCACGCGATCATGCATTACGGAACGAGTAAAGTCACTTGCCGGTAACTAGATTGAACGAGGTATTGGGATACCGACGATCGAATCTTGGGCAAGTAACATACCGATTGACAAAGGGAATTGTATACGGGATTGCTTGAATCCTCGACATCGTGGTTCATCCGATGAGATCATCGTGGAACATGTGGGAGCCAACATGGGTATACAGATCCCGTTGTTGGTTATTGGCCGGAGAGCCATCTCGGTCATGTCTGCGTGATTCCCGAACCCGTGGGGTCTACACACTTAAGGTTCGATGACGCTAGGGTTATAAGGAAGTTTTGTATGTGATTACCGAATGTTGTTCGGAGTCCCGGATGAGATCCCGTATGTCATGAGGAGTTCCGGAATGGTCCGGAGGTGAAGATTTATATATGGGAAGTTGTCATACGGTCACCAGAAATATTCGGGGGCATACCGGTATTGTACCGGGGCCACCGGAGGGGTTCCGGGGGTCCACCGGGAGGGGCCACCTGTCCCGGAGGGCCTCATGGGCTGTAGAGGGAAGGGAACCAGCCCCTGAGAGGGCTGGGTGCCACCCGCCCCCTAGGGCCCAGGCGCCTAGGGTTGGGGGGAACCCTAAAGGGGGTGCCCCCCTTGCTTGGGGGGCAAGCCCCCTCCCTCTAGATCTCATCTAGAGGGGGCTGTCCCCCTTCCCCCTTCTCCATATAAATAGAGGGGAGAGGGGAGGGCTGCAACATGACATCCAAGGCGCAGCCCCTCCCCTCCCGAACACCTCTCCTCCTCCGCAAGAGCTTGGCGAAGCCCTGTCGGAGAACTGCCACTCCATCACCACCACGCTGTCGTGCTGCTGTTGGAGCCTTCTTCCTCAACCTCTCCCTCCTCCTTGCTGGATCAAGGTGCAGGAGACATCACCGGGCTACACGTGTGTTGAGCGCGGAGGCACCATTGTTCGGTGCTTAGATTGGATTCGGCCGCAATCTGAACCGATATGTGTATGACTCCTCCAACCGCGTTCTTGCAACGCTTCCGACTTGCGATCTTCAAGGGTATGAAGATGCACTCCCTTCTATCTCATTGCTACTTACTCCATAGATTGATCTTGGTGATGCATAGAAATTTTTTAATTTCTGCTACGATCCCCAACATTGGCAGCATGAGCTAGGTCTATGCGTAGTTTCTATGCACGAGTAGAACACGAGTTTGTTATGGGCGTCGATTTTGTCAATTTACTTGCCACTACTAGTCTTATCTTGTTTCGGCGGCATTGTGGGATGAAGCGGCCTGGACCGACCTTACACGTACGCTTATGTGAGACAGGTTCCATCGACTGACATGCACTAGTTGCATAAGGTGGCTAGCGGGTATCTGTCTCTCTCACTTTAGTCGGATCGGATTTGCTGAAAAGGGTCCTTATGAAGGGTAAATAGCAATTGGCATATCACGTTGTGGTTTTGGTGTAGGTAAGAAACGTTCTTGCTAGAAACCTATAGCAGCCACGTAAAAACTTGCAACAACAATTAGAGGACGTCTAACTTGTTTTTGCACCATATGCCGTGTGATGTGATATGGCCATAAAGGATGTGATGAATGAAATATATGTGATGTATGAGATTGATCATGTTCTTGTCATAGGAATCACGACTTACATGTCGATGAGTATGACAACTGGCAGGAGACATAGGAGTTGTCTTTATTTATTGTATGACCTGCGTGTCATTGAATAACGACATGTAATTACTTTACTTTATTGCTAAACTGTTAGCCATAGTAGTAGAAGTAATAGTTGGCGAGGCAACTTCATGAAGACACGATGATGGAGATCATGGTGTCATGCCGGTGACGATGATGATCATGGCGCCCCGAAGATGGACATCAAAAGGAGCAAAATGATATTGGCCATATCATGTCACTATTTGATTGCATGTGATGTTTATCATGTTTTTGCATGTTATTTGCTTAGAACGACGGTAGCATAAATAAGCTGATACCTCATAATAATTTCAAGAAAGTGTTCCCCCTAACTGTGCATCGTTGCAAAAGTTCGTTGTTTCGAAGCACCATGTGATGATCGGGTGTGATAGATTCTAATGTTCACATACAACGGGTGTAAGCCAGATGTATACATGCACAACACTTAGGTTGACTTGACGAGCCTAGCATGTACAGACATGGCCTCGGAACACGAGAGACTGAAAGGTCGAACATGAGTCGTATAGAAGATACGATCAACATGAAGATGTTCACCGATGATGACTAGTCCGTCTCACGTGATGATCGGACACGGCCTAGTTGACTCGGATCATGTAACACTTAGATGACTAGAGGGATGTCCATCTGAGTGGGAGTTCATTGCATAATTTGATTAGATGAACTTAATTGTCATGAACTTATTCTAAAAATCTTTACAATATGTCTTGTAGATCAAATGGCCCACGCGAATGTTGTCCTCAACTTCAACGCGTTCCTAGAGAAAACCAAGCTGAAAGACGATGGTAGCAACTATACGGACTGGTTCTGGAACTTGAGGATCATCCTCATAGCTGCCAAGAAAGTATATGTCCTTGAAGCACCGCTAGGTGAAGCACCTGTCCTAGCGAACCAAGACGTTATGAACGTCTGGCAGTCGCGTGTTGATGATTACTCCCTGGTTCAGTGCGGCATGCTTTACAGCTTAGAACCGGGACTCCAAAAGCATTTCGAGCAGCACGGAGCATATGAGATGTTCCAAGAGCTGAAAATGGTTTTCCAAGCTCATGCCCGGGTCGAGAGATAAAAAGTCTCCGATAAGTTCTACAGTTGTAAGATGGAGGAAAATAGTTTCGTCAGTGAACACATACTCAGAATGTCTGGGTTGCACAACCGCTTGTCCCAGCTGGGAGTTAATCTCCCGGATGACAAGGTCATTGACAGAATCCTTCAGTCGCTCCCACCGAGCTACAAGAGCTTTGAGATGAACTTCAATATGCAGGGGATGGAGAAAACCATTCCTGAGGTATATTCGATGCTGAAATCAGCGGAGGTGGAAATCAAAAAGGAACATCAAGTGTTGATGGTGAATAAAACCACTAAGTTCAAGAAAGGCAAGGGTAAAAAGGGCTTCAAGAAAGACGGCAAGGGAGTTGTCGCGCCCGGTAAGCAAGCTGTCGTGAAGAAGCCAAAGAATGGACCCAAGCCTAAGACTGAGTGTTTTTATTGCAAGGGAAATGGTCACTGGAAGCGGAACTGCCCCAAGTACTTAGCGGACAAGAAGGCCGGCAACACCAAAGGTATATGTGATATACATGTTATTGATGTGTACCTTACCAGTGCTCGTAGTAGCTCCTGGGTATTTGATACCGGTGCGGTTGCTCATATTTGTAACTCAAAACAAGAGCTGCGGAATAAGCGGAGACTGGCGAAGGACGAGGTGACGATGTGCGTCGGGAAAGGTTCCAAGGTCGATGTGATCGCCGTCGGCACGCTACCTCTACATTTACCTACGGGATTAGTTTTAAACCTCAATAATTGTTATTTAGTGCCAGCTTTGAGCATGAACATTGTATCTAGATCTCGTTTAATACAAGATGGCTACTCATTTAAATCCGAGAATAATGGTTGTTCTATTTATATGGGAAATATGTTTTATGGTCATGCCCCGCTGGTCAATGGTTTATTCTTAATGAATCTCGAACATAATGTTACACATATTCATAGTGTGAGTACCAAAAGATGTAAGGTTGATAATGATAGTCTCACATACTTGTGGCACTGCCGCCTTGGTCACATTGGTGTCAAACGCATGAAGAAGCTCCATGCAGATGGACTTTTGGAGTCTCTTGATTATGAATCATTTGACGCGTGCGAACCATGCCACATGGGTAAAATGACCAAGACTTTGTTCTCCGGAACAATGGAGCAAGCAAGCAACTTATTGGAAATCATACATACTGATGTGTGCGGTCCAATGAGCATTGAGGCTCGCGGTGGCTATCGTTATGTTCTCACCCTCACCGATGACTTAAGTAGATATGGGTATTTCTACTTAATGAAACACAAGTCTGAGACCTTTGAAAAGTTCAAGGAATTTCAGAGTGAGGTTGAAAATCAACGTGACAGAAAAATAAAGTTCTTACGATCAGATCGTGGAGGGGAATATTTGAGTCACGAATTTGGCACACACTTAAGGAAATGTGGAATCGTTTCACAACTCACGCCGCCTGGAACACCTCAGCGTAATGGTGTGTCCGGACATCGTAATCGCACTCTATTGGATATGGTGCGATCTATGATGTCTCTTACCGATCTACCGCTCTCTTTTTGGGGCTATGCTTTAGAGACTGCCGCATTCACTTTAAATAGGGCTCCGTTAAAATCCGTTGAGACGAAACCATTTGAATTATGGTTTGGGAAGAAACCTAAGCTGTCATTTCTAAAAGTTTGGGGATGTGATGCTTATGTCAAGAAACTTCAACCTGAAAAGCTCGAACCAAAGTCGGAAAAATGCGTCTTCATAGGATACCCTAAGGAAACCATTGGGTATACCTTCTACCTCAGATCCAAAGGCAGGATCTTTGTTGCCAAGAACGGGTCCTTTCTGGAGAAAGAGTTTCTCTCAAAAGAAGTAAGTGGGAGGAAAGTAGAACTTGATGAAGTACTACCTCTTGAAATGGAAAGTGGCGCAGCTCAGGAAGATGTTTCTGTGATGCCTGCACCGGCTAGAGAGGAGGTTAATGATGATGATCAAGGTACTTCGGATCAAGTTGCTACTAAACTTCGTAGGTCCACAAGGACACGTTCCACACCAGAATGGTATGGCAACCCTGTCCTAGAAATCATGTTGTTAGACAACGGTGAACCTTCGAACTATGAAGAAGCGATGGCGGGCCCAGATTCCAACAAATGGCTTGAAGCCATGCAATCCGAGATAGGATTTATGTATGAAAACAAAGTATGGACTTTGACAGACTTGCCCGATGATCGGCGAGCGATAGAAAATAAATGGATTTTTAAGAAGAAGACGGACGCGGATGGTAATGTTACCATATATAAAGCTCGAGTTGTTGCTAATGGTTATCGACAAGTTCAAGGGGTTGACTACGATGAGACATTCTCACCCGTAGCGAAGCTAAAGTCCATCCGAATCATGTTAGCAATTGCCACATTCTACGATTATGAGATATGGCAAATGGACGTCAAAACGGCATTACTTAACGGCTTCCTTAAGGAAGAATTGTATATGATGCAGCTGGAAGGTTTTGTCGATCCTAAGAATGCTAACAAGGTATGCAAGCTCCAGCGCTCCATCTATGGGCTGGTGCAAGCATCTCGGAGTTGGAACATTCGCTTTGATGAAATGATCAAAGCGTTTGGGTTTATACAGACTCATGGAGAAGCCTGCGTATACAAGAAAGTGAGTGGGAGCTCTGTAGCATTTCTCATATTATATGTGGATGACATATTGTTGATGGGAAATGATATAGAACTCTTGGAAATCATAAAGGCCTACTTGAGTAAGTGTTTTTCAATGAAGGACCTTGGAGAAGCTGCTTACATATTAGGCATCAAGATCTATAGAGATAGATCGAGACGCCTCATAGATCTTTCACAAAGCACATACCTTGATAAGATATTGAAGAATTTCAATATGGATCAGTCCAAGAAAGGGCTCTTGCCTGTATTGCAAGGTGTGAAATTGAGCTCAGCTCAAAGCCCGACCACGGCAGAAGATAGAGAAAAGATGAGTGTCATCCCCTATGCCTCAGCCATAGGGTCTATTATGTATGACATGCTATGTACCAGACCTGATGTAAACCTTGATGTAAGTTTGGTAGGAAGGTACCAAAGTAATCCCGGCATGGAACACTAGACAGCGGTCAAGAATATCCTGAAGTACCTGAAAAGGACTAAGGATATGTTTCTCATTTATGGAGGTGACGAAGAGCTCGTCGTAAAGGGTTACGTCGATGCTAGCTTCGACACATATCTGGATGACTCCAAGTCACAAAACGGATATGTTTATTTTGAATGGTGGGGCAGTAAGCTGGTGCAGTTGCAAGCAAAGCATTGTGGCGGGATCTACATGTGAAGCAGAGTACATGGCAGTCTCGGAGGCAGCACATGAAGCAATCTGGATGAAGGAGTTCATTACCGACGTAGGAGTTATTCCCAATGCGTCGGGCCCGATGACTCTCTTCTGTGACAACACTGGAGCTATTGCCCTTTCCAAGGAGCCCAGGTTTCACAAGAAGACCAGACACATCAAGCGTCGCTTCAACTCCATTCGTGAAAATGTTCAAGATGGAGACATAGATATTTGTAAAGTGCATACGGATCTGAATATCGCAGATCCGTTGACTAAACCTCTTCCGCGAGCAAAACATGATCAACACCAGAACTCTATGGGTGTTCGATTCATCACAATGTAACTAGATTATTGACTCTATTGCAAGTGGGAGACTGTTGGAAATATGCCCTAGAGGCAATGATAAAATAGTTATTATTATATTTCCTTGTTCATGATAATTGTCTATTGTTCATGCTATATTTATATTGATCGGAAACCGTAATACATGTGTGAATACATAGACCACACCATGTCCCTAGTGAGCCTCTAGTTGACTAGCTCGTTGATCAACAGATAGTCATGGTTTCCTGACTATGGACATTGGATGTCATTGATAACGGGATCACATCATTAGGAGAATGATGTGATGGACAAGACCCAATCATAAGCATAGCACAAGACCGTGTAGTTCGTTTGCTAGAGCTTTTCTAATGTCAAGTATCATTTCCTTAGACCATGAGATTGTGTAACTCCTTGATACTGTAGGAGTGTTGTGGGTGTACCAAACGTCACAACGTAACTGGGTGACTATTAAGGTGCTCTACACGTATCTCCAAAAGTGTCTGTTGGGTTGGCACGAATCGAGACTGGGATTTGTCACTCCATATGACGGAGAGGTATCTCTGGGCCCACTCGGTACTGCATCATCATAATGAGCTCAATGTGACCAAGTGGGTTGTCACGCGATCATGCATTATGGAACGAGTAAAGTGACTTGCCGGTAACGAGATTGAACGAGGTATTGGGACACCGACGATCGAATCTCAGGCAAGTAACGTACCGATTAACAATGGAAATTGTATACGGGATTGCTTGAATCCTCGACATCGTGGAACATGTGGGAGACAACATGGGTATCTAGATCCCACTGTTGGTTATTGGCCGGAGAGCTGTATCGGTCATGTCTGTGTGATTCCCGAACCCGTAGGGTCTACACACGTAAGGTTCGATGACGCTAGGGTTATAAGGAAGTTTTCTATGTGATTACCGAATGTTGTTCGGAGTCCCGGATGAGATCCCGGACGTCACGAGGAGTTTTGGAATGGTTCGGAGGTGAAGATTTATATATGGGAAGTTGTCATACGGTCACCGGAAATATTCGGGGGCATACCGGTATTGTACCGGGGCCACCGGAGGGGTTCCGGGGGTCCACCGGGAGGGGCCATCTGTGCGGGAGGGCCTCATGGGCTGTAGATGGAAGGGAACCAGCCCTAAGAGGGCTAGGCGCCACCCCCCCACCCCCCAGGGCCCATGCGCCTAGGGTTGGGTGGGAACCCTAAAGGGGGTGCCCCCCTTGCTTGGGGGGCAAGCCCCCTCCCCTTGCCCCCCCTCTAGATCTCATCAAGAGGGGGCCGGCCCCCTTCCCCTTCTCCCTATAAATAGAGGGGCGAGGGGAGGGCTGCAACATGACATCCAAGGCGCAGCCCCTCCCTTCCCCAACACCTCTCCTCCTCTGCAAGAGCTTGGCGAAGCCCTGCCGGAGAACTGCCACTCCATCACCACCACGCCATCGTGCTGCTGTTGGAGCCTTCTTCCTCAATCTCTCCCTCCTCCTTGCTGGATCAAGGTGCGGGAGACGTCATCGGGCTTCACGTGTGTTGAGCGCGGAGGCACCGTTGTTCGGTGCTTAGATCGGATTCGGCCGCGATCTGAGTCGCTACGTGTACGACTCCTCCAACCACGTTCTTGCGACGCTTCCGACTCACGATGTTCAAGGGTATGAAGATGCACTCCCTTCTCTCTCGTTGCTAGTTACTCCATAGATTGATCTTGGTGATGCGTAGAAATTTTTTAATTTCTGCTACGATCCCCAATAGTGGCATCATGAGCTAGGTCTATGCGTAGTTTCTATGCACGAGTAGAACACAAGTTTGTTGTGGGCGTCGATTTTGTCAATTTACTTGCCACTACTAGTCTTATCTTGTTTCGGCGGCATCGTGGGACCGACCTTACATGTACGCTTACGTGAGACAGGTTCCACCGACTGACATGCACTAGTTGCATAAGGTGGCTAGCGGGTGTCTGTCTCTCTCACTTTAGTCGGATCGGATTTGATGAAAAGGGTCCTTATGAAGGGTAAATAGCAATTGGCATATCAGGTTGTGGTTTTGCCGTAGGTAAGAAATGTTCTTGCTAGAAACCTATAGCAGCCACGTAAAAACATGCAACAACAATTAGAGGACGTCTAACTTGTTTTTGCAGCATATGCCGTGTGATGTGATATGGCCATAAAGGATGTGATGAATGAAATATATGTGATGATGAGATTGATCATGTTCTTGTATTAGGAATCACGACTTGCATGTCAATGAGTATGAAAACCGGTAGGAGCCATAGGAGTTGTCTTTATTTATTGTATGACCTGTGTGTCATTGAATAACGCCATGTAATTACTTTACTTTATTGCTAAACCGTTAGCCGTAGTAGTAGAAATAATAATTGGCGAGACAACTTCATGAAGACACGATGATGGAGATCATGGTGTCATGCCGGTGACGATGATGATCATGGCGCCCCAAAGATGGAGATCAAAAGGAGAAAAATGATATTGGCCATATCATGTCACTATTTGATTGCATGTGATGTTTATCATGTTTTTGCATCTTATTTGCTTAGAACGACGGTAGCATAAATAAGATGATCCCTCGTAATAATTTCAAGAAAGTGTTCCCCCTAACTGTGCGCCATTGCGAAAGTTCGTTGTTTCGAAGCACCACGTGATGATCGGGTGTGATAGATTCTAACGTTCACATACAACGGGTGTAAGCCAGATTTACACATGCAAAACACTTAGGTTGACTTGACGAGCCTAGCATGTACAGACTCGCTATCTTCAAGGGTATGAAGATGCACTCCCTTCTCTCCCGTTGCTAGTTACTCCATAGATTGATCTTGGTGATGCGTAGAAAAAAAAATTAATTTCTGCTATGATCCCCAATACGGCGTTAGGCGGCAATGGCGGCGGCAACGGCGGCGGGGTGCGGTGCGGGGCGAGTTGGGGTCTCGGGCGGTGGCAGCAGGGTATTTAAGAGGGTGGGCGGCGCGAAGCTTGGGGAAGGGGGCGCTGGGTCGGGGTCGGCCTCGAGAGGCATGCCCCAGCCGGACTCGGTTGCAGCGGCAGCGGGGTCTCCCTCCCGCACAGGGAGGCGGCGGCGGCGCGGGCGCGGCCCTGCTCTGCTAGGCCTTCTGCCGAGTCGGGCGACGGAGATTTTTTTTAAATAATTCCGCCGAAACTGAAAAAAATCCTAATAAAATAGAAAAAAATTCTAAAAATGACAAAAACAATTCTCACCGTATAAATAGAATATTTAGAACAAAGTGAAAAAAATTCTGGCCTAAAATGCACATAATTTTTCTAATTCAAATAAAATAGCAATAAACATCCAAATAAAATAAAATTTTATTTTAATATTTTTCCTCCAATATTTCTTTTATTTTGGACAAGTCATATTATCTCCTCTCTTTTATTTTGACATTGGAAATATTTGGAGAGAAAATGATTAAAACCAAAATGATACCTTTTTCAATATTTGAGAAAACTAAAATATGAAAATAATTAAAATCCCCAACTCTCTTCATGGGTCCTTGAGTTGCTTAGAATTTCTAGGATCAACCAAAATGCAATAAAATATGATATGCAATGATGATCTATGTATAACATTCCAAATTGAAAATTTGGGATGTTACAAAACCTACCCCCCTTAAGATGAATCTCGCCCTCGAGATTCGGGTTGGCTAGAGAATAGGTGTGGGTGGTCCTTCTGTAGGTATTCCTCTCGTTCCCAGGTGGCTTCATCCTCGGTATGGTGGCTCCACTGAACTTTGCAAAACTTGATAACCTTGTTGCGTGTGACTCGGCTGGCAAACTCGAGAATCTTCACTAGTTTCTCTTCGTAGGTCAAATCACTATCCAGCTAAATCGCTTCCAGTGGCACTGTATCTCTCAGAGGAATATTGGCCTTCTCTGCGTGGCACTTCTTCAGTTGGGAAACGTAAAACACATCGTGAACTCCTGACAGTACTTCCGGCAATTCCAGCTTGTAAGCAACTTCTCCCATACGTTCCAAAACTTTGTATGGTCCCACAAAACGTGGTGCTAACTTTCCCTTAACTTCAAAATGCTTAACTCCTCGAAGTGGGGACACACGAAGGTATACTCTGTCTCCGACTTCGTAAATTGTCTCCTTGCATTTAGAATCCACATAACTCTTCTGCATGGACTGGGCTACCTTGAGTCTGTCGCAAATCAGTTTAACCTTCTCTTCAGACTCCTTAATCAAATATGGTCCAAACAACTGACGGTCTCCAACTTCATCCCACAACAACGGTGTCCTGCACCTCCTTCCGTACAAAACTTAGAAAGGGGCCATCTTCAAACTGGCTTGATAACTATTGTTATAAGGGAACTCTGCATCTGGTAAATTGTCGTCCCAACTAAATCCATAATCTAGCGCACAAGCTCTCAACATGTCCTCCAGAATCTGATTGACTCTCTCGGTCTGTCCATCTGTCTGTGGATGAAAGGTTGTACTGAACTCTAGCCTAGTAACCAAAGTCTCATGCAACTGATTCCAGAACTTTGAGGTAAACTGGGTTCCTCTATCTGATACAATGGTCCTCGGAACTCCATGCAGACGTACGATCCTGGTCATGTATATCTTTGCCAACTTCGCACTTGTATAAGTGGTCTTTAGTGGGATGAAATGAGCTACTTTCGTCAACCGATCAAATACAACCCATATCGAATCATAGCCTGAACGAGTCCTGGGTAATCCTGTGATAAAATCTATGCCAAGATTGTCCCACTTCCATTCGGGTATCAGCAATGGTTGTAGCAATCCTCCTGGCTTCTGATGTTCTGCCTTAACTCTCTGAAATACATCACATACTGCTATATAATCAGCAATATCCTTCTTCATTCCGGTCCACCAGAAACTTTCCTTCAAATCCAGATACATCTTAGTGTTTCTGGGGTGAATCGAATACGGCAAATCATGGTCCTCCTGCATAATCAACTTCCTGATCTCGGGGTCATTAGGCACATATACGCTATCCTCAAACCATAAAGTATCGTGCTCATCCTCACAAAATCCTTTGGCCTTTATTTTGCTCATCCTTTCCTTTATCTCAGCAATCTCCTTGTCAGTCTTCTAAGCTTCTCTGATATTATCCATCAAAGTGGAATGGATTTCCAATGCCACTACATAACCTCTTGGAACTATTTCCAAACATAGCTCGCGAAGATCCTCTGCTAACTCCTTGGGTAATCCACCAGTCATGAGTGTATTGACATAACTCTTGCGACTCAACGCATCGGCTACTACATTAGCCTTTCCGGGATGATAGTGTAACTTCATGTCATAATCCTTAATGAGCTCCAACCATCTCCTTTGCCTGAGATTCAACTCCTTCTGTGTGAAGATATATTTAAAACTCTTGTGATCCGTGTATACCTCACAATGGTTTCCAATGAGAAAATGTCTCCATGTCTTCAATGCATGCACTACGGCTGCTAACTCCAAATAATGAGTAGCATAATTTTGCTCATGAGGTTTAAGCTGTCGTGAGGCATATCAAACAACTCTTCCCTCTTGCATAAGTACTACTCCAAGTCCTCGACGAGAAGCGTAGCAATACACTTAATAATCCTTACGTTGGTCGGGAAGAATCAGCACCGGGGCTGTAACCAAACGTTTCTTCAACTCCTGAAAACTGGCTTCACACTCCTCAGTCCATTTGAACTTGGTATCCTTCTTCAACAACTCTGTCATGGGCTTTGCAATCCTAGAGAAATTCTCAATGAACCTCCGGTAATAACCTGCAAGTCCAAGAAAACTCCTGATCTCTCCAACTGATGTGGGTGCTACCCATTTAGTCACAGAAACAACCTTGATGGGGTCTACTACTATTCCTTATCCGGATATAACATGCCCGAGAAATCCAACTTCCTTCAACCAAAACTCGCACTTGCTGAACTTGGCATATAACTAATGTTCCCTGAGCTTTTCGAGAACCAAACGCAAATGCTCCTTATGCTCCTCTTCAATCTTTGAGTAGACCAATATATCATCAATGAACACTACGACGAACTTATCCAAAAACTCCATAAACACCTTGTTCATCATGTGTATGACATAGGCAGGCGCGTTAGTCAGACCAAATGACATAACGGTATACTCATATAGCCCGTACTTTGTGGTAAAAGCTGTCTTAGGTATATCCTGCTCTCGAATCTTCAGCTGATGATATCCTAATCGCAGATCGATCTTGGAAAATACTTTAGCTCCTTGCAACTGGTCAAACAAATCATTGATCATCAGCAGTGGGTACTTGTTCTTGATCATCACTTCATTCAACGCATGATAATCAACAACCATCCTTAACGATCCATCCTTCTTCTCCACTAGAAGTACTTGGGCTCCCCAAGGTGATGAACTTGGTCGAATATAACCTTTATCCGTAACTCCTTCATCTGATTCTTAATTTCCTCCAAATCTTTTGCGGGCATCCAATACACTCTCTTTGATATTGGCCCTGTGCCTGGCAAAAGCTCAATCAAAAACTCAATGTCTCTATCTGGTGGCATGCCTGGCAACTCCTCCGGAAATACGTCGGTGTAATCCTTCAGCACTGGTACTTCCACCTGTACAACTCCTGATAAGGAATTTACTTGAGTCCTCTTCGGCACGTGCCAGGATACATACTTGATTCTTCTTCCTTCTGGGGTGGTGAGCATAATCGACTTACTGGCGCAATCGATGTTTCCTCCATACATCGATAGCCAATCCATACCCAAATTCACATCCAACCCTTGTGACTCTAGAATTATTAGGTCTGAGGGGAAAACATGTCTACCTATGGTCAATGGCATCTGAAAACATCCTTGGCTTGCCATATGCTCCGCTCCTGGCGAGCTTACTAACATAGGTATCCTAAGAACTTTGGTGGCCAACTTATACTTATCCACAGATCCCCTTGATATGTATGAATGTGATGCACCAGTATCAAAAAGAACGATTGCAGTAAATGACTTAACCAAAAACTTACCTATAATTGCATCTGGCTGCTCTTCAACCTCCTCCACGCGAACGTTGTTCACTTGTCCCCTGTTGAAAGGGTTGGGCTTCTTCCCAGAGCTTCCATTGCCATTCCCATTCTTTTCTTCAGAATAGTCGGTGTCGTAATGTCCATTCTTCCCGCACTTGAAACAAGTAATGTGACTTAGATGCTTCTTGGCGGGCATTGCTGGGTTGGAACTGTTCTGGTTGTTGCTTCCTCCAGTCCTATTCCCATTCTTGGGGCCACTATGGTTATGCGAACTTCCTCCATTGGAGTTATGGCCTCCATGGTTATGGTGAATGTGTCCTCCCGAGTTCGGGGTAAAACGAGGTCTCTGCTGAGCTCCTGAATTGTACTTCCCTTGTCCATACTTCCTCTTGCGGCTATCTATCTGCTGTTGCTTCCCTTCAATCATAAGAGCTCTATCTACCAACTCCTGGTAGTTGTTGAAGGTTGCCACCATCAACTGCATGCTCCACTCATCATTCAGTCCTTCCAGAAACTTCTCCTGCTTAGCAGCATCTGTAGCTACGTCATCAGGGGCATAACGTGCTAACTTACTAAACTCATCCACATACTGGCCCACTGTGCTCCTCCTTGGTGAAACTCGCGCTTCTTCATGTTCATAGCTCCAGCTGAAACATGGGCAGTGCGGAAAGCCTACTGAAACTGATCACATGTAACAGTCTCAATGGTGTAAGTGGCTGTGAAATTCTCCCACCATGATGTTGCGGGTCCATCAAGCTGGTGTGCGGAAAAACGCACTCTCTCCGCATCTGTGCATCCTGCAGTGGTCAGCTCCCTTCCAATCTTGCGGAGCCAATCATCTGCGACAATCGGCTCGGTGCTACTAGAGAAAACCGACGGATTTAGCCTTAGGAAACGGGCTAAGCGATCAACAGGTGGTGGTGGTGGTGGGTTGTTGTTGTTGCCTTGGTTATGATTCTGAACTAACAGCTGCATCAAGGTATTCTACTGCTGGATCAACTGAGTGAGCTCCAGTGGGAAAGCAAATCCATTGTCACGTCTCGGTGGCATATGATGAGTTTAGAAAAGATGAGAGAACAGAATAGAATGAGGTCTAAAGGGAAAACACTACCCATATGCACATGAGACAAACACAATCATATCACACCAATCAATTCAAACAAAGGCATACAAACGGTCTAACTATCGTTACAAAAAGTGCTCGGACTATTCTATATACATGGGGGAATACTACTAATAATATGGTGGTCGTCTAGAAGTTTTGATCGGTAGAAGACCGCATGATATCCGCTCCAGCTTCATCAACGTAGTCATCATCGCTATCGTCAGGGTCAGAATCGGTGTCGCCGATGATGATGTAGTCCTCTAAACGAATGTCCTTGGAATCCTCGTCCTCTACTCCTGGCGCGGGGTCTCCCATGAATACTCCTAGCTTCCTCATCAGGTCGTCATTCTTTTCCACTAGTATCGTCATTTCCTCCTCATATCAGTTGCGTGTAGACTTGGGTTCCTCCTCTAACTCCGTAATCCTGGTCATTGCCTTCTTCAGATCTATCATGCATGCGCACATCTATTTCTCCTGGCGACGAATGTGCCGGTTTAACTCCTGGATGAAAGCTGCAATGGACCTGTCCCTCTTGGTGCTGATCATCTCCCATTGCTCATCTCGACGCCTACATATTTGGTAGATAGTATCCTTAAGATCCTTGTGATAAACTTCTCCAATGCAGCCCATGACGATGTGGGCTGCCATGCTCTTTCCTAGACTCCAGGTTGGTGCATCAAAGGAAAACTCTATGGGCTTAGTGACTAGCATGAACGTCCTTCCTAGCACTAGAACTCGAATCATCCAACGCTCCTCTTCTGGTAAAGTGGCGAAGTAGGTCCTGGTGAAGCTCGGTATTCTGATGTTCAGGTACCTAGTAACTTCCTTCAAGTGTCGTCCAAAAGGTGTATCTTCATCCGGTTGTGTAAACTTGTTCCTTGAGTCTGCCATCCTATAGAGTGGAAAAGGGAGAGGAGTCATGAATGAGTAGAGAAGAGTGACCTATATTTTTAGCTTAGTGATCGTGTCCTACAGTCAGCGTGTGCTCTGATACCATCTTGTAGCGACCAGACCTCAAACAGTCTAGTCTCTGTGCATCAGTGTCATCCCTGGATCGGTAATGCTGACACGCACGATACTTGAGGATTTATAACAGAGTCTCAATCACACACTTGTTACATCGAATGTCTCAAAAGAGAACTTATTACAATATATTGCTTAAGGCCATCTAAATAAGATAATAGCAGAAGGCTTGGAAGATAAAGTGAGTCCATCAACTCCAACGGCATAGCTGAGTCAATGACAACGACCTATGGCACCTTACCCGCCGTCTGAAAAGTCTGCAACATGATATGTTGCAGCCTGAAATGGGTCAGCACATGGAATATGCTAGCAATGTAACACAAGAGTAATGAATAGAATAAATGCTATCACTACATGCATATATGGCTGGTGGAAAGCTCTATGGTTAAAGTTTTGCATAAAGCCAATTTTTTCCTACATCAATGAAATAAATTTTATTTAACTATCATGTTGGTTGTTAAACATTGAGAAGGTTCCTTCAACTCAATCCCAATTAAGCAATATCAATTAACCCAAACAAATTAATTTAGAGTGATGAAATCAAAATGATAATCCAAGAAACAGATACTTAAGATGTCCATAACCGGGGACACGGCTAATCATGATTAATTTGTACACTCTGCAGAGGTTTGCGCATTTTTTCCCACAAGACTCGATCTCCTCTGTTAGATTTCTCACACTACATGGTGTTTGAGAAACAGATGACCGAGACACGGTCTTTCAGAAACATTAACTCTTTACTCTGGATGGACAGTTACACCGACTTTCCCCTACATCTGCTAGCCCACCACTGAACGAGGTCATGCAACTTACTCAACTATGCTAGAGCCCATAATAGCTTGTGGCTGCACACAGAAGTTTTTAGCATGAATAATCTTATGATCCCTTTGAGCCTGGGTGGCATTCCATAGGATGATCACACGGGTACTCCAGGATCCCCTTGGGCAAGCACTGGGTTCTCCAGGTGCCCGGGCAAACCACTGGGTGCTCCAGGGTGCCCCAACCATTCCACCCAGATGTGTATTAAAGTAGCCACCTTAAGTTTCCCTTAGTTATCATATCTCTCTCAACTTTCATGAATCTCTCATACCAATCCATGTCTACGAGCATACAAAAATAGTATAAGCATAACGTAGAAGTAACTCCCGAAGGTTTGATAATAAAAGGGCAATAGGTTCTACCTAATCATCTACTTCCCAAACCCACATGTTAAACAGATCCTAACCATGCAATGTTTGTGGATTGAAACTAATGCATAAAAACTGGGTAATAAAGGGTATGATCAAACTGTTACTTGCCTTGCTGATGATCCACAAAACCTAGAGACTCGTAGTAGCACGCTTCGCACTCCGGGAATTCTATCGCAACAAACAAAAGCATACATAAGCACTCAAACTAGAAGCATGGTAAAGCTCAGATAAAAAGATCTAACCAGAAAGTTCAACTAAAGAACTCCGGTTTGCAAAAAGAATCAAATCAAATGGAGCAATGAAACTGAAACTACGAAAGAAACAAGAATCATTTACTAATCTGTACGAAAGTCAAACATTTACAGTACCAAAATCATGTTCAAGTTGGTTAAACAGAAAGAGGGCTTCGAGACAAAGATCTAGGCGCTTGTTTCATCTAATTTGAATAAACGAGCGAAAAGATATACTAGATCAAAGACAGGGCAGAAATCGCGATCGAAAATAATCGCAGAAAAACCCTAGAAAATGAGACGAACAGGCTAACGAACGAGCGTTCGCTGTCTGCGACTATTTGACGAACAACGTTCGTTAAAACGAACACACGGATGAACGTCCGCTAATTAACTAAACCGAACAAAACCGAACCGATCTATTTAAAAAAACAGATCTAGGTTTCTAAAAAACGAACGGTTTTCTGAAGAAAAAAACAAACGGCGGCGGCGGCATCTACCTCCGGCGAGGCTCCGGCGAGGTGGGGCGGCGTCGGGAGGGCTTCGGTGGCGGTGGGGCTCCGGCAGGAGGAGGCGCGGCGTCGGCGGCGAAGCAAACTGGCGGTGGTGGCGTTAGGCGGCGACGGCGGCGGCGTTAGGTGGCGACGGCGGCAGCATTAGGCGGCGACGGCGGTGACTTCCGGTGGCGGGGTGCGGGGCGGGGCGAGCTGGGGTCTCGGGCGGTGGTGGCGGGGTATTTAAGAGGGGGGCAGCGCGAAGCTTGGGGAAGGGGGCACCGGGTCGGGGTCAGCCTCGGGAGGCGTGCCCCGGCCGGACTCGGTTGCGGCGGTGGCGGGGTCTCCCTCCCGCACGGGGAGGCGGCGGCGGCGCGGGCGCGTCCCGGCTCGGCTGGGCCTTTGGCCCAGTCGGTCGGCGAAGATTTATTTTTTAAATAATCCCGCCGAATCTGAAGAAAAAATCCTAATAAAATAGAAAAAATGCCAAAAATGCCAAAAACAATTTTCGCCATCTAAATAGAATATTTAGAATAAAGTGAACATTTTTCCGGCATAGAATGCAATTTTGAAAACATGCATAATTTTTCTAATTCAAATAAAATAGCAATAAACATCCAAATAAAATAAAATTTTGATTTTAATATTTTTCCTCCAATAATTCTTTTATTTTGGAGAAGTCATATTATCTCCTCTCTTTTATTTTGACATTGGAAATATTTGGAGAGAAAATCATTAAAACCAAAATGATCCTTTTTTTAATATTTGAGAAAACTCAAATATGAAAATAATTGAAATCCCCAACTCTCTCCGTGGGTCCTTGAGTTGCTTAGAATTTCTAGGATCAACCAAAATCCAATAAAATATGATATGCAATGATGATCTATGTATAACGTTCCAAATTGGAAATCTGGGATGTTACAAATTGCCTTTGAAATGTACGGCTAGTATTATCTACTGTGCGGGGAAAATCCCGTCCTTGCCCATTTAATCGGGTTTGTATTGTTGGATCGTGCGAAACAACAAAACTATAGTAGTACTACAGTGCAACTAATAGTTCACTACGACGCCGTATCGTGTACTCCTCCGTCGTAAGAGTGGAGCGCTCGCTTTCATAAATGTTGTAGTCCCTTTAGCCGACATGTGGGACATCAAGCAACCAGGTCCATGTGCCATACCGAAATAACAGTGCATAGCAACAGGGGTGAAGCACCCCAGTCATGGCGCCGGTGTAGTAATGAGCAATGAGGGGCGTCAAATCACAAAGCTGCACCTTTCCTGCAATTAAGTTGGAGGGACGAAGCAATGCTAAAAAAAGAAGTTGGAGGGACGAAGCAACCATCATTTCACTCATTGTTGAATCCGCTTCTCCCTCATCTTCTTCAAGTTAAACATGTGTTGCTTCTGCCGTTGTTATGCCTCATGTGGGATGCGTATCGGCTTGGTAAAGCACTGACACGTGGGACCGCATGTTAGCAAACCACCAGGACAACGTCCTCTAAAAATAAGAATCCTCCCCCACCTTACACGCGGCAAAATCACCTCCTTTTTACTAATCTTGATACTATAATTTTTTAGATCAATATAATCGAGATTTGTATAGATAGCACATAGGAGCAAAACCAAGTGGTACAGTTAAGGGCATCCACAATGTGTAGCCAAATGTGGAAATAGCTTTTGGCATCGATGGGAACCATTGTGGACGGTGCTGCCAAAGCCAAAAATATGGAAACTGAAGCTCCCTAATTGATTGATTCAAGGAAAAGAAAAATGCAACATCTCTCAGCTTTCTCCCGTGCTTGGAGACATGTATAGTATAGAGCAGAGAGTCTACTCCCCTGTCCCTTCTATCACAAATCACAAAGCAATGAGGCATCAAATCACAAAGCACAGACGAAGCAACCATCATTTCACTCTTCGCTGCCTCCGCTTCTCCATCGTCTTCTTCAAGAAACCACCTTACCGCACTAAGCTAGGTGAAAATTCAATTCGGTGCCTAGGCTCATTTGCACCCGGTCAGAAAAAAACAAAATAAATACTACAAAATTAAAATAAAATAAAAACACATTGTGTGATAGAAATTTTTTTGCGTGAGGTTCGCTCCAAATTTCAACTTATTTGGACATCTAAGCAGCTCTCAGCAAAAAACAAATCGGGTCAGAAGAGTGTGTGAACAGTAAACTTTTTTACACACCCTAAATTTGTCTTTTTGATGAGAGTTGCTCAGATGTCCAAATGAGTTGAACCTTGGAGCGCATCCCACGCATAAACTTATCTACCACATAAAAAAATTGGAATTTTTTGAATTTTTCTAGTATTTATTTTGATTTCCTTCGTCACGGTGGGTGCAGATGAGCTCGAGAGCAGAAACGTCATACTCCTGACCGGATGGACGACGCTATTGTGTAGTACTAGTACATTTACGCGTCCTTTGGATCAACAGACTTCCTGAATGCAAAGAAGGCGGTTGTCTCGACTTGTAGGCGGCACTTGCGATGACTTACCGTGGTCTCCCTCAATGGTGTGCTCTGCCAAACACACTTCGCCAAACCACAACATTTGAGATATCATCGATGTCACCACAATGGGGAAGGAAGTCAAATAATTACTACCTCCATTTTTTTGTATACATGGCCAGTATCAAAATTACAATTTGCAAAAGGCCACTAACACTAATCGAGGCAAAATTGATGGGGTTTGCCTCGTACTACCAACCAAGGACATTAATATACCCTTGCATGCATGCGGAAGTGAGAAGGTTGGTTTGCATGGCACTGCATTAATCAAGCAATGAGAGTGAGATGGTTAGCTCTTTGGGCGTTGAAGAAAAAATACATATTAATTGACACGTCAAACGAGGTTTTGTATCGATCAATCCCGCGAAGGTAAACCCCGGCTTTCTTTTTTAACACAAGTCGTACGTCCGTACTTGTATCCTGTTTGGCTCTAGGCCTTGCATTGCCATACTTCGCCACACATTTTTGCCAAGCTCGCCTAAAGTTTTCAAAATGAAAAGGAGGTACACTTGCGCACGGCTATCGCGGTCGCACCGCACCCTCACACAGTCGCTCATGCACGCCGCAAACCCAACCAAGGGAATGCACCCTCACTGACATGTGCTACCGCATGTGATCAAACCAAACTCAGCCATCCTACCGCTGACACATAATTTTTGTTCACACAGTATGTTTATCCAACCGCATGTTGGGGAAGATCCGTATGGCCCGTGGGGTGGTCTGTTGAGGAAGAAGAAGAGGTGAGGAAGAAGAAGGGTTCATCCAACCACCTGAAATGGTCGACTGACCCAAATGATGAAAGTCAGGCGCCTTGCATAAAAATATGTTTTTACACATAAAAAGATACCTAAAAGAAACAACATAAAGAAAAAGTATCACTACTCACGGAACGAGACAGCCTCGTCGTCTTTAGCTGCCAGCGCAAACCAGCCGTAGCTGCCGATGTGTGCCTCCGCACCGTGGATGTCCTCGGCCTCCAGCTACTCGTTCACGTGGAGAGTGTGGGCGCTCTGCATTGACACGAGCACCGCCCGGTTCAAATCATGGATGCCCGGTTCCGCCTGCAGGAGGGCCTCGATGGCAGTGGCATCCGCGCGCTCCATGTCGAGTTGAACCTCCACCGCCTGGTCAAGTCTAGGACGTCCAGTTCCGCCTGTAGTAGGGCCTCGATGACAGCGGCATCCGCGTGCTCCACATCAAATTGAACCTCCGCCGCCCAGTTCACATCCACGACATTCGGTTTCGCCTGCAGGAGGGTGCTACTTCTTGAGCTTGCATTGGTTTTTCCCTTGAAGAGGAAAGGGTGATGTAGCAAAGTAGAGATAAGTATTTCCCTCAGTTTGAGAACCAAGGTATCAATCCAGTTGGAGAAAACGCACAAATCACCGAATACTTGCATAAACAATCCAATAACTTTCAGCCAACGTGATAAAGGGGTTGTCAATCCCTTCACGGCTACTTGCAAAAGTGAGATCTGATAGAGATAAAGTAAATATTTTTGGTATTTTTGGTTTATAGATCGGAAAGTCACTATTAGGAAAAGGGCTATAGATGATATGGACACTAATGGCGCACCAGACATGTGGTGCGCCACTACTATATACTAATGGCGCACTATGTGTTGGTGCGACATTGGTGTCCAAATACTGATGACGCACCACATGCACGGTGCGCCACTAGTAACAAATTTTTTTTCAAAACTAGTAATGGCGCACCAGGGGATAGTGCGCCATTACTAGTTAAACTAGTAATGGCGCACCACATCCACGGTGCGCCACTAGTAAATTTTTTCCAAATATGTTTTCAGATTTTTTTTATTTTTTCAAAACTATTAATGGCGCACCACATCCAAGGTGTGCCACTAGTAACTTTTTTCCAAAAAAAATTCAATTATTTTTATTTCTTTTTTCAAAACTAGTAATGGTGCACCGTGTATGTGGTGCGCCATTACTAGTTGAACTAGTAATGGCGCACCATTCCCATGGTGCGCCATTACTAACTTGGCCCAAAACCTCCACCGAATGCACCCACCCCCCCCCCCCCCCCGCGCGTGGACTGCCTTTTCAGTTTTAAAAAAATAAAAGAAAATGATGGAAATGTCAAAAAAATAAAAGAAAAAAGTTTCCCATGTGATATGTGGTGTAGTTGTTGGGAAAATTTACAAATATGAATTTTGACTTTATTTGCAAAATCTCTCTGGAAGTTGTAAAATTGGCATAACTTTTGCATACAAACTCGGATTAAAAAGTTTTTTATATGAAAAATCATCTACTGAAAAAGTTACATCCGACTTTAACAGGGGAACCTTGTTAAACATTTTCAAAATCCTCAAAAACCTAACAGAAAAAAGTTACGGGGCTTTCAAGATCTAGAGGCAAAAAAATGAAAAAAATTCAAACTTACTAGTGGCGCACCGTTTGCTAGGTGCGCCACTAGTAACAGTTTCAATTTTTTTTGGAATTTTTTTTCAAAAAAGATACGTAATATGACCGGGAAGTTTGAAATATTTTTCAAAATTTCATCATACTCATGAAAAAGAACAAAGTCCTAGACATCAACAAGGTTTAATAGGATTGATATGATAGATATATTAACAAGTGCCTATTAAGTGAGGTGCTGCTGGGGTTGGATAGAACTGCGAAGTTAAGCGTGCCCGGGCTGGAGTAGTGTGAGGATGGGTGACCTTCCGGAAAGTTTAACCACTTAGTGCGATTTGACTTGACATTAAGCATATTGACCCGAGATTAAGCCATAGTGACCCGAGATTAAGAAAAAACGAAAAAAAATGAAAAGAAATTGAAAAAAAAATTATGAAAAAATATTTGAAAAAAATTTGTTAGTAATGGCGCACTTATATGTGGTGCGCCATTACTAAGTCAGATAGTAATGGCGCACCGTGGGCTATACTAATGCACCATTAGTATCTGGTATACTAATGGCGCACCCATTAGTAAAAAAATCTAATGGCGTGGTGCTAGTGGTGCACCTATAGTGCGCCATTAGTAGGCAAAACAGGTGCGCCACTAGCAGGCCTTTTCCTAGTAGTGAGTAAAAGATTGCAAAAATAGTAGATCGGAAACTAATATTGTAGATCGGAAAGTTATATGATGGAAAATAGACCCAGCGGCCATAGGTTTCACTAGAGGATTCTCTCAAGATAGCATATAGGGTGAACAAATTGCTGCTGAGCAATTTATAGAAAAGCGCAAAGTTATGACGATATCTAAGGCAATGATCATGAATATAGGCATCATGTCCGTGTCAAGTAGACCAAAACGATTCTGCATCTACTACTCACTATCCAGCATGCATCTAGAGTATTAAGTTCATAAAGAACAGAGTAACGCATTAAGTAATATGACATGATGTAAAGGAATTAACTCAAGCAATATGATGAAAACCCCATCTTTTTATCCTCGATGGCAACAATAAATACGTACCTTGCTGCCCCTACTGTCGCTGGGAAAGGGAACCACAAGACTGAACCCAATGCTAAGCACTTCTCCCATTGCAAGAAAAACCAATCTAGTTGGCCAAACCAAACCGATAGTTCGAAGAGAATTACAAAGATATCCAATCATGCATATAAGAATTCGGAGAAGATTCAAATAATATTCATAGATAACCTGATCATAAATCCACAATTCATCGGATCTCGGCAAACACACCGCAAAAAAGTATTACATTGAATAGATCTCCAAGAACATCGAGGAGAACATGGTATTTAGAATCAAAGAGAGAGAAGAAGCCATCTAGCTACTAGCTATGGACCCGTAGGTCTGTGGTAAACTACTCACGCTTCATTGAAAGGGAAATAGAGTTGATTTAGAAGCCCTCCGTGCTTGAATCCCCCTCCGGTAGGGTGCTGGAAAAGGTCCCTAGATGGCATATCATGGGTACAGAAGGTTGCGGCAGCGGAAAAGTGTTTTCATGGATGCCTATGTTGGTTTGGGGATATATGGAAATATATAGGCAAAAGAATTAGGTCGGGAGGATCAGGGGGGAGGGGGCACAAGGGTGGGGGTCGCGCCCTCCGTCCTTGTGGCTGCCTCGTGGCTCCTCCGACTTCATCTCCAAGTCTCCTGGTTGTCTTCTGGTCCAAAAAAATCATCGCAAATGTTTCATTATGTTTGGACTCCATTTGGTATTCCTTTTCTGCAAAACTCAAAACAAGGAAAAAACAGGAACTGGGCTCTAGGTTAATAGGTTAGTCCCAAAAATAATATAAAATAGAATATTAATGCATATAAAACATCCAAAATAGATAATATAATAGCATGGAAGAATTAAAAATTATAAATACGTTGGAGACGTATCAAGCATCCCCAAGCTTAATTCATGCTCGTCCTCGAGTAGATAAATGATAAAAACAGAATTTTTGATGTGGAATGCTACCTACCATATTTATCCATGTAATTTTCTTTATTGTCACTTGAATGTTCAGATCCATAAGATTCAAAACAAAAGTTTAATATTGACATAAAAACAATCACACTTCAAGCATACTAACAAGGCAATTATGTCTTCTCAAAATAACATGGCCAAAGAAAGTTTATCCCTACAAAATGATATAGTGTGGCTATGCTCTATCTTGATCACAGAAAATATTCAAATCATGCACAACCCCGGTTTCAGCCAAGCAATTGTTTCATACTTTAGTATTCTCAAACATTTTCAACTTTCACGCAATACATGAGCGTGCGCCATGGACATAACACTATATGTGGAATAGAATATGGTGGTTGTGGAGAAGACAAAAAGAGGGAGATAGTCTCGCATCAACTAGGCATATCAACGGGCTATGGAGATGCCCATCAATAAATATCAATGTGAGTGAGTAGGGATTTCCATGCAACGGATGCACTATAGTTATAAGTTTATGAAAGCTCAAAAAGAAAAAATAAGTGGGTGTGCATCCAACTTGCTTGCTCATGAAGACATAGGGCGATTTGAGGAAGCCCATCATTGGAATATACAAGCCAAGTTCTATAATGAAAAATTCCCACTAGTATATGAAAGTGACAAAATAAGAGACTCTCCATCATGACGACCATGGTCCTACTTTGAAGCACAAGTGTGGAAAAAGGATAGTAACATTACCCCTTCTCTCTTTTTCTCTCATTTTTCACTTTTTTGGGCCTTTTTTCTTCTTTTTTGGCATTTCTCTTGTTTTTTTATTTCCTCACATGGGAAGTGCTCTAATAATGAAGATCATCACACTTTTATTTACTTACAACTTAAAAATTACAACTCGATACTTAGAACAAAATATGACTCTATATGAATGCCTCCAGCGGCGTACCGGGATGTGAAATGAATCAAGAGTGACATGTACGAAAGAATTATGAAAGCTGGCTTTGCCACAAATACGATGTCAACTACATGATCATGCAAAGCAATATGACAATGACGATGTGTGTCATAATAAACGAAACGGTGGAAAGTTGCATGGCAATATATCTCGAAATGGCTATGGAAATGCCATAATAGGTAGGTATGGTGGCTATTTTGAGGAAGGTATATGGTGGGTGTATGGTACCGGCGAAGTTGTGCGGCACAAGAGAGGCTAGCAATGGTGGAAGGGCGAGAGTGCATATAATCCATGGACTCAACATTATCATAAAGAACTCACATACTTATTGCAAAAATTTATTAGTCATCAAAACCAAGCACTTCATGCATGCTCCTAGGGGAAGGGTTGGTAGGAGTTAACCATCATGCACCCGACCTCCACACAAAGGATGACAATCAAAAAATACCTCATGCTCCAACTTTGTTACACAACGGTTCACCATACGTGCATGCTACGAAAATCACAAACCTCAACCCAAGTATTTCTCAAATTCACAATTACTCCCCAAGCATGACTCTAATATCATCATCTTCATATCTCAAAACAATCATAAGGAATCAAACTTCTCATAGTATTCAATGCACTTTATATGAAAGTCTTTATTATATCCCTCTTGAATGCCTATCATATTAGGACTAATTTTATAACCAAAGCAAATTACCATGTTGTTTAAAGACTCTCAAAATAATATAAGTGAATCATGAGAGTTCATCAATTTCTATAAAATAAAACCACCACCGCATTCTAAAAAGATATATGTGAAGCACTAGAGCAATATTGCCTAGCTCAAAAAATATAAGTGAAGCACATAGAGTATTCTAATAAATCACGTTTCATGTGTGTCCCTCTCAAAAGGTGTGTACATCAAGTAAGATTGTGGCAAACTAAAAATCAAAGTCTAAAATCATACAAGACACTCCAAGCAAAACACATATCATGTGGTGAATAAAAATATAGCCTTAAGTAAAGTTACCGATAGACGAAGAGAAATAGTGGATTCCTTCCGCGGCATCCCCAAGCATAGGCTCTTGGTTGTCCTTGAATATTACCTTGGGGTGCCTTGGGCATCCCCAAGCTTAGGCTCTTGCCACTCCTTATTCCATAGTCCATCAATACTTACTGAAAACTTGAAAACTTCACAACACAAAACTAAACAGAAAAATCTCATAAGCAACGTTAGTATAAGAAAATAAATCACCACTTTATGGTACTATTGTGATCTCATTATTTATTTATATTGGTGTAATATCTATTGTATTCCAACTTTTCCATGGTTCATAACCCCGATACTACCCATAGATTCATCAAAATAAGCAAACAACACATCGAAAACAGAATCTGTCAAAAACAGAATAGTCTGTAGCAATCTGTAACTCTCGAATACTTCTGCAACTCCAATTTTTTTTGAAAAACTAGGACATTCTGGGAACTGTGTGTACCAATCCAGTGCAAAAAGAATTATATCAAAAGCACGCTTGTGTGAATTATAAAATTATTTTCCTGGGCGCAAAAGTTTCTGTTTCTCAGCAAGATTAAAACAACTATCACCATAAGCCATCCCAAAGTTCTTACTTGGCATAAACACTAATTAAAATAGAAAACCACATCTACCAGAGGCTAGATGAATTATTCAAAGCAAAACAGGAACAAAAAGCAAAGAAAAAAAATAAAATTGGATTGCCTCCCAACAAGCGCTATTGTTTAACGCCTTTAGCTAGGCATAAAACACGAACGGATCTAGGTATTGTCATCTTTGGTCTTTACCCTTTTAATGGAGTTATGTAAAAATCCAGGAGGTTCTTTTTGTTTCTCCTCATATTCAAAAATTTTGAAGTCTAAATCATCCAACTGCTTATTGTAAAGAGTAATCAACATATTCATGTGGTAGATGTTCCCACTAACATTTTTGAGGGGTTCAAGTGATTTTTGCAAAAAAAAATGTTACTTCACATAGTTTCTCGAAAACAAGAGTTCCCTCTTGAGTGTGAGGTAAACCCGTTTCTGGAGGTGATATTCCAACTACTCCTTCTATTATCTCATAAGCAATGTTGGGATCAATTTCGATAAAATTCCCTTTAGCGGCGAAATCCAAGAGTTGCCTATGGGGCATGGTCAACCCAACATAAAAATTTCGGAGTAGAATTTTAAAATCCCCCTTTGTAGTGCAATTGCGATAAGATTCTATCATCCTATACCAAGCATCTTTAAAATTTTCTCCTTGTTTCTGTTTGAAGCGAAGAATTCAAAGTCGGGAGATAAACGAAGGGTAAAAGCGCTAGTGATCATAGAGAAAAGATAAAGAGAGAGAAAGCACACGAAGAGACGAATGGAAGAAGGGCGAAGAGACGAATGTATGTTGGATAGCGGTCGATGTGTGGACTAATAGTAGTAGATGCAAGTAGGAGTCGGTCTACTAATCTTGAACGTGATGCCTATATAATTATCATTGCCTGGATATCGTCATGATTATTTGAAGTTCTATCAATTGCCCAACAGTAATTGTTTTCCCATCGTTTGTTATTTTTCTCGAGAGAAGCCACTAGTGAAACCTACAGCCCCCGGGTCTCTTTTCATCATATTTTCCTTTGCGGTCTATTTTCCTTTGCATTTATTTTCAGATCTATTAAACCAAAAATACAAAAATACCTTGCTGCAATTTATTTGTTCTGCGATCTATTTATCCTATCTACCACTTTTACCTCACGTTATTTGCCTATCGTGAGGCGCCGTACCCTGAAGGGATTGACAACCCGTTTAACACGTCGGGTTGCGAGTATTTGTGTGCAGGTGTTGTTTACATGGTGTGAGGAAGTTCTCCTACTGGTTTGATAACCTTGGTCTCATCAGTGAGGGAAATACCTACCGTCGCTATACTGCATCATCCCTTCCTCTTTGGGGAAATACCGACGTATTTCTATCAAACATCAAAAGGAATTTCTGGCACCGTTGTCAGGGAGGATCTTCAACATCAACCAGGTTCCTAATCACAAATCTCATATCCTTGCAATTTACATTATTCGCCATTTGCCTCTCATTTTTCTCCCACCACTTCACAAAAATTTGCCGCTTTATTCGCTGTCTTTTCCGCTCGTCGTTTTCTCGTCAGATCTGTTTTTCGTGTGCAACCTTATTTATCACTTTTTGTCGTTATGGATTTTTCTTCCTCTATTGCATGCACTCCCCGAGAACGAGGTTCTCAACTTTAAACAAAGGGGAGGAGAAAATTTAAAAGATGCTTGGTATAGGATTTGCAATGCTCATAATAGATCTATCCGTAAGCTTGTTCGTTGTTTTCATGTGGGCATTACCACTTGGTACAGATTCGTCCTTGATACGATTACCGGTGGGAATTTCTTGATGTGTCCTTCTCTTGATGCTTTTAATGCTTTGGGAAATTTAATGGGTTGACCATCACTCGTGATCAATGAAACACTATCGACTCTCGAGCATGTTATGGAAAGACTAGATGCTATTGAAAAGAAAATGCTTACCGTAGAACATATTTAAATTTGGATAGAAAAATGCAATGTTGATGGGTGGCCGAAGGGTGTTCCTAGGGCACATCTAGATGTGCTCTAGTTATTGCACATCTAAGTGGGTGAATTAAGTATAAAGAGGAAAAGAAAAAAAATACGAATCTCAATGTAAGATCAATGACATAGGACTTAGATGTGCACTTATGGCACATTTAGATGTGCTTTAGCAAAACTGTAACAAAAATATAGTTAGTTGAGAATGTGCACGGGTCTTGGTGTCGTGCTTGTTCACGTTTCCCTTTTTTTTGAGAGATTTCGAATGTTCGCGTTCAAGGTCCATCGGACGAACTATAGATGTGGGATGATTACACAAATCTAATGGCTATACTTTTTAGTTTTAGAGGGGGCCACCAGATAAACGGTCGGATGTTTCTGATTAACGAGGGATTTTCTAGTTAATTTCTCTATTTCTCACCTGTATTTTCCTTTTAGTGTATAATAGATAGATAGATTTTTTTTTGCTCGTCAATTTTTTCTGAATATAAATAAACACAGTACCAGTTCCAAAAGCATTTTTCGCGAGGTCATCTCCAACCCCACCCCGCCCAAAAAAAGACTATAGCAACTCGGATAAACATGACCAAATGCAGTAATAGTATACAGGAATTGCGGCGGTGGAGGAGTATATATATAGAACCGGATGCATCACTAGCACCACGATGCGATGGGTGGATGGTGATGCGAGTGTCAGCAAGCATTGACGCCGAGTCAATGCCCGCAGTCAACCACCGAGCGAGCCGTCGCCCGGATTGGGCCGCCGCTCCACTCCTGCCAGTTGGGGATTAACCTGAGAACTCCGCGAAATTTCAAAACGGAAAGCCACGCTCCACCCCCACCAACTCGTGCCAAATGGCCGCCCCGCCCACCTCGAGTTACAAAAAACCCCGAAAGAACTCCCACATGCGCGTGGGCGTGGCGACCCGGAGACTGGACCGGAAACATGCAGCGAAGCCCCCGCGAAACCCACGAATCCATCTGTAGCCTGTAGGCGATGGTCCAGGAGTGGTGGCCCAGTCCAGTCCACTCTCCGCATCAGCGGGGATGCATGCATGGGGCCCGGCTCTCTGCCCAGCCAGCCAGCCAGCCAAGTGGTGCGGGGGAAAAGACGGGAGCGCCCCGGCGCGCGCGCCCGAATTGCGGATATGGGCACGGAGGCGGTGCGGTGCGGGTTGGGGGGTTTGACTTGTGTCGGGGGCGGCGACGATGGCGACGGCACGGCCATTTCGGGGTTGGATTGGGTTGCATGCATGCTCGGGTCGGCTGGCTGCTGGGGGTTCGGCGCGTATTTACGACGCTGACACTGGCCTCGTTGGCCGGGCGAGTGGGCGTGGGTCGGCGCCGTCTACACCTTTTGACCGGCCGCGCGCGCGGGCGGGTGCCGGCGGATCACACAGCACACCAAATGAATCGCCTTGTCTGCCCGTTTTCCTGTCCGCGGCGCGCACCGGCCATGCCCCGCCGCGGCGCCAGCGGTCTATAAATGGCCGTCTACCCGCCGTGCCTACGCCGCCGATCCATCCTCGGAGCGCCAGTGTACCACGTTCGTTCATTCTCCGCGTGTAAGCTTAGCTGTGTGTGTGCACCGGCCTGCCGGTACGCTGTACGTGCGGGCCCCTTGCTGCTGGACTCGGCACAGGACCTCAGCCAGGCAGGTAGAAGAAGATCGGTCTGCGGCGTACACCATTTTTTCGAAATCCTTCAGTACGGCCACAGTTTTCTTGGTGGATTAGCGATCGACGGTATTGATTGCGGGCAGGCAGGTCCGCGTGACGACGCAGTACGTAGTGCTAGAACGTACTAGTAGCAGGCACCGGCCCGGCCCTGGCCTGCATGCATGCATGCATGCGCGCGGCGAGTGCAACCACCGACGGCAATTAGTGTTAACACACCGACCCGCACCAACAAACACGATCGACTGCGCAGCCTGCTGCCACCACGCGAGCGGGCGAGCTCCCTCGCTGGATCCATCTCTGTCCCTTTTTTTATTGTCTCGCGCAGAGGCTGTAACTCGAGACTGTTCTCGAATTCTGGAACAGCTTCTCCTTGGACCACACCAAGAATTTCGAATTTTTATTGTCACCTACTAATAAGAATGATGAGTGGTATTTTCAAGCACGCCATGTCGTTGTCGTCGACCACGACCAGACCAGACCAGGTGTGTAGCCTTCGTACGGGTATTCTACTACTACTAGTACTACACGACCACGAGTACTTCACACTCAATCGCCGATCGACCAGCCTCTACAGTAGTCCGAAACCGCCGTACGTGGTGCCATCGCCACGCCAACGACACAACTGTTCATTAGTCATTACATCACACCACTACTACCACTCTCACTCTCCACGCACGCTCTGCCTGCAAATCTACATTAGCGTGCACTTAATTGCTCATTACTGTCGCAGCGGGATAAGTTTTCCGTGAGTATTCATCTTTGCCAACTCACAGGATGGCAGGAAGCATATGGGTGCTGTCGTGGAGTTTGATCATCCATGTGGCGCAATAATTACCTCGTGATGCAGTGTCTGTGAAGCCGCGAGACCGGTCAAGCGTTCGAGTCAGAAGAAACGCAGTTCGAATCGATGCACTTGGAAGAATCTGAGGCCGTTAAAGCTCCACGAGTGCTAACTAAATAATTTAGTTTATCCTCACTGCATAACGCATACTCTTTACCGTGTAGTACGCTGGCTTGCTGGTCTTTCTCATGTTAGCCTGCCCTATTTGAGTATGTTCTCACTGTTCAAATTCTCTCCAGCCTTGCATTGCTTTTCCAGTCATATCAATTATCAATGCGTCCACCGGGGAACAACATGGTGCTGTCGAAAATGAATACACACCGGAGGAGTAAATTTCCGGAACCAACCCGTGTAGGGCCTTCACACTAGCACTAATTTAAACCTACCTAAATCTCACGTTGGCCAATCGAGAGTACTCCTACGACTTGCTTAACTCTTCCATCAACTGTATTCAGAGCACACGTGCGTTGTCAGTATCGCTAACACTACTATACTATCTTTGACTATTCAGCGAGGTAGCACTCAGGCCATGCGTGTTTGACAACAGAGAAGAGAGACCACGCTCAGAGCATCTCCAATAGCCGCCCTAAGCGCCGCGCCCAAAAAACCTGTTTGTCGCGCGCGCTGCGGCTGGTTTTGCGCGCCCGCCTGCGCTGGCTTCAGCAGCCGCGCTATAATGCAGCGCGCGCACACCGCTCCAGCAGAGCGCAAAAATACAGCGCGCGCGCCGCACAAACCACATGTACATTTCAAAGAAGATGAGCAAAAATGATCAAACAAACAAAATAAATCAACAAAAAATAGTTCAAAATAAATCATTACAACTCAAACAAATAGTTTATCGTTCAGTACAACAACTAATGCAATAAACACAACAAATAGTTCATGAACAATACAATGTCGAATGCAAATATCATCATGCTCTTTATCGTCCATGCCATGCCCACCACTCTTCAATTAGATCATTCTGAAGTTCATTGTGCTTGCGGGACGCCGAATGGCATGATAGGAGGCAACAAAACGGGCTACCCATTCAGCCCTCCGCCGCACTCGCACGGGATGTCCCAAGAGCTCATACTGTGAGTAGTCTAAATCTTGGCCACGCTCATTCTCGATGATCATGTTGTGCATGATCACACAAGCGTGCATGATGTACCAAAGCATTTTTTGATCCCAAAATCTAGCCGGTCCTCTCACAATTGCAAATTGGGCTTGCAAAATCCCAAATGCTCTCTCCACATCTTTTCTAGCCGCCGCCTGAGCATTGTGGAAATCAAGATTTTTCTTACCTTCCGGTTTTTTCAACGGCTTCACGAAGGCTTGCCACTTTGGATAGATGCCATCCGCTAGATAATAGCCATAGTTGTACGTACGGCCATTTGCTACAAACTGCACAGGTGGCAGCTCACCGTTTGCAATCTTATTCATCAGTGGTGACCGGTTGACAACATTGATGTCATTCAAAGATCCAGACATTCCAAATAATGCATGCCAAATCCAAGTCTCCTGATCGGCCACTGCTTCAAGGATTATAGTGGAACCCCATTTTTGGCCGTGGAATTGCCCATGTCATGTCTTTGGACAATTTTTCCAACTCCAATGCATGCAATCTATTGAGCCAAGCATGCCAGGAAAGCCGCGCGCTTTGTTCATCGCCAATAGCCATGCGGCGTCTTCAGCAGTGGGAGATCTCAAATACTCCTCGCCAAACACTTGCACAATTCCCACTGCAAAGCGCTTGACACACATGATGGCTTGGCTCTCACCCATAGCCAAGTGATCATCAACTAGATCAGCCGGGATACCGTATGCCAACATACGCAAAGCGGCTGTCATCTTCAGAAAAGTGCTATGCCCGAGCTCTCCGGCGGCATTCCTCCTTTGCTGAAAAAACCGGTCATGGTTCGCTAATTTCTCTGCAATGCGCCTGAACAAGTCGGTGCTCATCCTAAACCGGCGACGAAAATACGACTCCGGGTATGTGGGATTCTCCACGAAATAGTTCTTCATCAATCTGTTATGGGCATCAATCCTATCTCTCCAAATTTTCTTCCGACCCATAACCGAACCACCGTGCTTCGGTTTTTTATTGATATGCATAGCTAGGATCATTGCAAGATCCTCCTCCTCTTCCATATCAAATTCTTTTTCGGAAGAATTATACGACGAACTCATCTACAATGTTCAATACTATACTATAAAAACTACAATTCAAAACATGCACCAAATTCATGAAGTTTGAGCAATACATACCTTGTAGGCGTTTTGTCGAACACTTTGCGGGCGCGGCGCAGCAGCGAGCGCTCGGGCGATGTTCCTCGGACGACGGAGGCGCACGAGCGCCTGCGGGATTAGGAGGGGATAGGCGGAAGCGCAGGCGTGCGGGGATAGGCCGGGGAAGCCTGAACGGTCGCCGGGGCGCGGGCGACGGCGGCGGCGCGGCCGGACGGGGGGTGGAAGTGGGAGAGGAAGTGCGGGCGCGAGCGCTCGAGTGTGCCGCGCGCTGTAGCGCGCGCCCGAAATACGCCGCGCGGGTAAGTGTTTTCGACCGCGCGTCCAACCCATTATAGCGCGCGCGCCGTTTTTGCGCGCCCGCTGGAGCGATCCGACGCGTTGCGCGCGCTAAAACGGCATATTTTACGGCGCGGCGCTAATTTAGCGCGGCTGTTGGAGATACTCTCACACTCACACTCACACCGTGCTGCCGCTGCATGCATTTTTCTCCGGGAGGAGACGCCAATTCCGTTCCTGCCCAAGCAAAGATCCGCGGGGACCGAACCCCAAAATGGTTTACTGTAGTACAGGTACGGGGGCAGGACGGGTATTTTGGCGCGGTGACGGAGGGCACACCAGGGCAGGGAAGAAGCAAGGCTTTTGGAGGGGGAGCGAAATGGAATGAGGCGGTGGGCCCGGGCGTGGTAAAGCGTGTGGGACACATGGGAGAGGAGAGAGCGAGCAGCTACAGTGCACCTCTGGCTCTGGGCAAGAAACAAAAGGCGAGGTCGCAGCCGCGCGTGAGCCCCGTCCATGGACCGGACGCAAGCAGAAACTGGCTGCCGCGTCGGAGGGACAGGACAGAGCTGGGGATTGCTTGGCGCGAAGCCATCGAGGCACAATGGCGCCAAGATTTGTACCGAAACCGGGGCGTTCTATGGACCGTGCCTAGGGCGTCGCCGGAGTCGAGGCGAGCGGCGACGGGAGCTGCGTCCGGGGCGTACCCGAGAGAGTCCCAGCTGGCTTCCGCTCATTGCCAGCTCACCCCAACTTGCGCCCTGCTCTGTCAGCCTGCCTGCCTGCCTGCACCTTTTGATTTTTATTTTTTTTGCTCTTCTTCCTCGTCGACTAGTAATAACAAAAGAAAAACACGCCCCGAAATGTGGCCCTCAGCGCCACGCGCTGCCACTCCTCCTCGAGATGCCGCTTCCCTCCACGTTGGCGCGCACTCAGGCAGCTAGCTCGCCACGCCTACCCGCCATCAACCGCCCAGGGAATCATGCACGCTTGCTCTACTACTCCGCATATATTATTATTATTGGAAATGGCTAGACGTAAGTCGCGTAAACAAAAGATTTGCCTCAGTTGATTTTGTTTCAGCAGTTGGGTGAAAAATAAAGGCCGCCGGCCACACCTACCTGCCAAACGTGCCACCGGCCGAACCGCCGCCCGCGACCGCCTCGCCGCACCACCCTTCCATGAACCGCCCCCCACCATTGGTCTTGCCGCCGCCCCATGCCCGCGTCTAATCTTTTTCTCCGTTGAAGCCCCACAACCGCCCCGCCACCACACTAAGACAGATAATGGGGGTAGCCCGTTCCTTCTCTTTTGCGAGGCCCTTCCTTCTATCTGGCGAGGCCCTTCCTTCATTCAAAATCGACTGACCACAATAGGTAGATCAGTCAATTGACATTTAGCTATTGTGAGTATTACTCCCCGTAATTAGATACTAGTAATTTATCCCGCAAAGTAGCATAGCAGTATCAATAATAACTTCGTTTAGAAATGGATTTGGTGACTGCAATTTGCAAGAGTGGTTGATTTTGTGAGCATGTTTTTTTGTCTGCCGTGTCTACTAACAATATATAAATAATAGAAGCTTCTAGCTGCTCTATGAATTGTATTTTATTCGTTAACAATTATTATGATTACCTCTACGTGCTTCCAAGGTATTATTTAGATTATTTTACTCGAGCCCGACGTTGATTAGCACTCCCTCCAATTCTTTTTACGTTGCATATAATATTTGGTCAAAGTCAAACTTTATATAATTTGACTAACTTTATAGAAAAAATCAACATCAACAGTACTAAAACTATATGGTATAAAAATTCATTCATGATGCATCTAATAATATTGATTTCATATTGTGACTCTTGATATCTTTTTCTACAAACTCAGTCAAAGTTAACAAAGTTTGACTTTAACCAAATTTTATATGGGGACTAAAAAGAAAGGAGGAAGTACTACCTCCATGGCTCTATACACAAATGCAAAAAATATAAGTACACTTAATCAACAACTCTCTTTTCTGCTATCATTATTCCCCATCTGATACGTAGTATATTCCTCCCTCAAAATAGCATAGTATGAATAATAATTTGGTTTATAAATGGATTAGGTAACTGCAGTTTGTAGGTTTGGTGGGCTAGTTCCTTGGGTTGCATTGCGTAGGACTCTCGTTTCTGGAACAGAACAAAATCCGCTTTAAATAAAAGGAGCACGCATCTGTTCCCTGCATGCCTGTAAAGGGTTTCTGGAAATATTCCACTCCAATACTTGAGGTTGTAGACGTTGCACAGAATAATGTAGCATAGAATGTTACCGACTTAATTAAAAGCTTATGTTTTATATGTATACATAATTTCTCCTTGAGCTGGTTCACTTGATACACACATTATGCAAGTGTGCCGATTTTGTATCTGAAAAATAGCTAGCATCTGCATGCGCGCGGCGCATAGATACAGGGACGGCTTTACAGCGTATGCTCAATCATGAGCTTGGATGAACAACCGCCGTCTGATCTTGGCGTACCATTCATGTGCTAGCTGTACATCCTTTTCTATGCCACTACAAAATTAATCAACTACTACTAAAAATCTGATGGCGGACGCGAGTCTTGCCAATCATCATCATATGGCTAAGGAGCGGATTAAAATATTTCAGCTGCTTCGGTGCCGTAACTGCACCTACAGTTGGGTCAATGGCATGTGGGCCAGCCGTCTGTTAGGCCCACATGTCACTGGCCCAACTGCAGGTGCAGTTACGGCACTGAAGCTCAGTCCATGCAATTATATACACATTTCTCGCAGCAAAGCTAGCTAGCTAGCAACCAGGTGGACCTAGGCCTACCCTCCATGCCTTTTCATGGGTAGATTTTGTAGAGTTTCCGGCCACTGAATATGGTCCAAAGGAGAGGAGAGCCCTTCCCGATTGCTTCGATACACCTTGTCGTTGGTTCTGACTCTAAACTTGCAAAAACACATGCTCTCAGATGCTAGTGCTCACAAACAAGCAGGAAAGGAAAGCCATTTTTTTTTTAGCTGGGGACAAGTCCGGGTGGGCGGAGCCAAGAAGGCGGGGGCGCTCCGTGCGGTCCACCATCCTCGTGATCGCGCGGAAGCCCACGGCGGCCCACCCCCCGAGCCGGGGCCCGGGGCTCGAGTCGAGTGGAGTGGAGCGAGCACACTGGCAGCGCACTGTGCCCAATGCCTGGCTGTGCACGCGCTCAGACCGCTCGATGGCGATCGGGCGGCGCGCGCGGCGGCTAGCTTAGCTGGCTGGGTATGGGGCGCGTGAGGTCCGTGAGCTGGCCCGTACGGTAGGCCCGCAGTGCATGCAGTGCAGCTTAGCTAGATGTAGGGGTAGCTGGGGAGGCCTGCGCCGGGCACGAGCCGGGGAGGGAGGGAGAAGGCGTCGCCGGCAGCGGCAGGCAAGGCATGTGGCGGTCTGATTTCGGCACGGGGGTAAATCTGGGGGCGCGTGCCAGTGAGTGCGCCGCGGCACGCTGCCCGCGCGTAGGCAGGCGCAGCGACGAGGACGACTGTGCCGCCGGCAGCAGCGACCAGCGAAGGCGACACTGTTGCGCTCGCTGTGCTGCCCCCGCCGCCGCTCGACTGTGGTTGCATGTGCGTGGGTGGCTGAGCGCGAGCGACCGCGGAGCGGCAAGAGCTTTTCGTTGCTCTCTTTCGGCTGCAGGCCAACCCCAGGGCCACCTTGTCATGTTCCGCGGTGTCTGCTGGACACGTGCTGTCCTCCAGGAAGCATGCATGCAGTTTCGCCACTGTAGCCGGATTCACTGTGGCGAACAAAATTGTGTTTGCTGGCGTGGGGCGAGGCGGCGGCGGTCGACACGTCCGTCCTCGCTCTGTCATCACCGCTCGTGACCCGGCGCCGGCGGCTCCATCGCTGCGTCGTGGCAGTGTCTGAACGACTGAGACCTCGAACCTCTCCAAGCCGCGCGCCAGCTGGTACTGGAGTAGTACGTGCGTTTTGGTCCTGGAGAGCACTGCGTGCAACGCCAGTCCTCCAAGATGGAAACAGAGGACGGGGGACGGGAAGCGCGCCGCGCTGACCAGAAAAGGCTGCTTCCGCAGTCGCGTCCACTGGAGCCGAGGAAAAGAAATGACCCTGCTCGTACCTCACCATTCCACGGCTCGTACCGTCCCACAAAACAAGTCGGTATTGGAGGTGACGGGAGGTGCCAATGTCCCTGCTCTCTTCACTACATAGCGCGCGGTGGTGAAACTATTGAAACAAAGAAATCCAAGCAGCAGAGCAGGTGAGCTGGCTCGCGGTTGGAAGTGCGGGTTAAAAGATGATTTTGTTTTCCTTCCATGCTTGGCTTGGGGCTTAGGGCAGGGCAGCAGGTGCGTAGCGTAGGCTACACAGCCAGCTGTTCTGTTTGTTTGTCCTCGGGGCAGCCACATCGATGCATCGTCCCTACTGCCTCTGACGTGTAGGCTACTGCCAGCTCGGCCTCCACTATCGTGCGGCAGCTCGCGCAGCATCTGTATAGCACAGACGATCTTGCTACTGCTTCACGAGCCACACAGAGCTGCACACCGGATGAACTCCATGAAGATTTCTTTTAGAAACCCTACATGGCTACATGTATATTTTTAAAGATCATATGTTGTCAATCCTAAATGAAAAATGTACTCGTACGTACAATTTCTAGTATACTTGCCTTACACGTGAATATTCCGCATGACCATGAGAGCACGCCAAAACGTGAGACGCACGAAATATCGATTCACCTCAGTCAATTTAAAGACAGACCAATGTATGTGTATGAATACATGTATAAATACCAGTATCGTGATGTGCAGTATAATGAGACCAAGTAGTGCCCCTACAACTTCAGATCGTTGAGACGGATAATTTTTTTTAAAAAATCAGCTATGATTTTGTTTCGTTTTGTCTGTAATCCTGCAGACAAAAAATGATGTCTTCCCATTTCACTTTGTTGTGTTAACAGTTGAGAGTTGAGACCCTGTAAGAACCTCTATGATTGCGTTAATGAAATCAAGGAGAGAATCCCTTTCGTTAGAAACCCCGTGAAGATTCACATACACCTAGTAATTAGTACTCCCTCCGTTCGAAAATACTTATCATCAAAGTGGATGAAAAGAGATGTATTTAGAACTAAAATACGTCTTGATACATCCTCTTTTATCCATTTTGATGACAAATATTTCTGGACGGATGGGATATGTGTGGATGAAAATGCTTGTGTGATAAGTGGTACGTAAATCGGCAATTTAATCATTTTCTTGTACGTCTGCAGAAAAGGGGGCATCTATGCATGGACGTGCAGGGTAGAGTAAAGCGAGTGAACTGCCGAACCGCTGTTCATGACAGTGGATTTATGGGCCGGAAAATCTTCTTCGAAGCACTTATGCACGGACCATTTATGTGAATGGAAAATATAAATGCCGAGCCTACATTACATCTGTACTACTCCCTCCGTCTAGGTGTGTAAGTCATCTTACGAAAACCAAATAATCCCAAAACACTTAGGCGCGGTACATTAACTCTCATCTCGTTTCTTGTTTCATGACATATCAACCAATAAGAGATGTGGGTCATGCATGCTTTAAATGATTTGAGACTACCAAACACGACATGCATTGGTTAGTTTGTTGCATGCATTGTTATTAATTAGCAAAAAACACATTAAGTTCTCTCGTTTTCCCCTCCACCTTGGTCACGGTGCGCAACGTAAGATGACTTACACATCTAGACGGAGAGACTACCACAAATTGAATTCCAGGGAGCCCTCCCTTGTAATTTGTACATAATTTATTTTATAAATGAAAAATTATCATAGAATAATTGTTCTACAGTTTCGGGGTTAAAAAATCTAGACCGTAATGTCTACTTACTCTCTTAGTTTAAAATTTGTCTGACCAACCTTACAAGGTTTAACTGACTTTATAGGAAAAAAATTAACATTCAAAATAAAGCATATGACTGTAGAATAAAGCATAAATGTTGATATCTTTTAATATAAGTTTGATCAAACTTTGCATAGTTTAACTTCAAACAAATCTTATACGTGAAGTAGAAAACCAGAAAGAGTACTAATATGGTGTCGAATAATAGAATAGACCGTGCAAAAAATAAAAAGAAGGGTGTGACTAGGTCTCAGTTGACTGAGATTTACCCACGTCTCAGTCAAGTGACATAAACCTGCAAGAGAGAAAAAGAAAAAAAAGTTGGAATGAATTTCAATGTAAGATCTCGCGGATATAGTATCGACTGAGACTTCGTTAAATCTAGACTTAGCTAAAAAGTATAGCGGAATAGACGGCGCGCGGCGCAGTTGGTTTGTCGCTCTAGGACGTTGATGGGAGCATGGGACCAAGGATCGCATGCTAAAGCTGCTAGCTACTTTTCCACTGAATCGACGTCGACGGCAGCGTACGTCGATGGCTCTAGACGCTACTATGATACATATGTTTCCGTACAAGAACGTGGGGGCACATGAAATGCTCCTCGTATCTACATACTCCATCCTTTCTGGTTTATAGGGCTTATCTCAAAATTTTAGTTTTTTCATTTTATAAGGCTCAATTTGGTTGTTTCCATCACATGTTCAGATTCTAAGGTGCATTAAATCATTGCATGCAAGTATTGAGAGAAAATTGACCAATGCATGTAGTTTATGCATGCATGCATTGTAATTAATGCATTGATAAACATAATTTTTTGAGAAAAATAAGAGCATTAATTAGATGCTTTGGCAAACTACAAAAGGTATTTCACCATTCACCATATATCTTGGTTGGTGAGATTTTTGAATTGAGCCTTATAAATCAGAAAGAGTACTAATATGTACTACTCCCATATACGCATGCATCTCGCTTTTTAACCATACATAGTGATGGGGCCATATACAACTGGAACTGTACCATTCCGTACGTACTGCTAGTATTTTGCCAGTAGTAGAGTAGATTGAGTGCGGTGCACTGTTGGTACCGGACGAAATGATCTCGGCAGTAATTCGGCCATGCATGCTCGATCGGTCGATCGCCATCAGATCGAATCCAGGACGCGCGATTCGATAACCAGTCGATCGTTTCATGGGTATTTTTGCTAGAAAAACAGAAATAGTACTACTATGGGGCCGAATAATAGAATAGACCGTGTATAAAAATAAAAAAGAATAGCAGAATAGACTGCGCGCGGCGCAGTTGGTTCGTCGTTCTAGACGTTGATGGGAGCATGGGACCAAGGATCGCATGCCAAAGCTGCTAGCTGCATGCACGTCCTAATTTTTCCCTTGGATCGACGTCGCACGGCAGCGTACGTAGTTTTCTGTATATTGTGTACGTAGATACGTATGTAGACTGTAGGATTTTCCTCAGACGTCGACGGCTCGTGGCTCTAGACGCTAGTACGATACATATGTTTCCGTACAATAACGTGGGCGCACACGAAATGCTCCTCGTACTCCCATATACAGTACTACGCATGCATCTCGCTTTTGACCATACGTAGTAACGGGCCCATATACTACTGGAACTGTACCTTTCCATACGTACTGCTAGCATTTTGCCAGTAGTAGAGTAGATTGAGTGCGGTGCACAGCTAGCAGTAGGATAGTATATACAGAATCGAGCTAGCTCATTAACCGTGCACTGTCCCCGCAAAAAAAAAAAAAAAACCGTGCACTGTTGGTACCGGAAGAAATGGTCGCGGCAGTAATTCGGCCGTCAATGCTCGATCGCCATCAGATGGAATCCAGGACGCGCGATTCGATAACCTGCCGTTTCATATGTACTACAACGGCCCTCAATGGCTCAACCTACGGTAGATTAAATTTTAATGCGTACGGTTTAACTCTATATTTGGCTATCCGGAGGGGTGTGTCCTGTGTCCACCGTTGCCTGGATCGAGCACGCACCAGGCATCGGTCGTACGTATCCGGCTTGGTTAATGCATGAGAATTGAAGTTGCTGCTCAAAAAAAGGAATCTACGGCTCAATTCATCTCTGATTGGACAGTTCGTGCGTGCTGTTACTGCGTCATGCACGCACGTTTGGTGCCTATGGTGCAATTAACCGTCGGTCGTTTCGTGCTAGCTAGATCCACGCGTCATGAATTTCAAAAAACTAAAAGATCCACACGTCGTTGTCAGCCGGGCGTCGGTGCGCGATGTGTACGTACCTACGGCAAGACGATCTCTGGCGGCCCATGCAGCGACGCAGGCCGTACGTACTTGCGTACGGTACTAGGTAGATGCAATGAAAGAAGTCGTCGCTGTAGGTCGGTCGATCTTCTCCAGTTGCCACGCCCGCCTTATATGCGCAGCGTCCGGCCGGCCGTACGTACGTACGACGTACCTGCATGGCTACCGGCACCGGCGCCGAAACGGCACAGGACATGGATGCATAGGCACCGACCCGTACGTGTATACTCACACTCGAAGGCGATGTATGCATGGCTACCGACGGTAGTTAATTAGTGTACTATTCGCGTAGAGTACTGCTAGCTTAGCATACAGGTCCATGAAAAAAAAAGGTTAGCATACAGGTGAGAGCTATAGCCACGTACTGAAGTTACATATAGCTACTACATGCAGACGTAGGTAGTACTCCATTCCATTACCCCGTGAGCATAAGCTGGCCTAATTAATGTCACGTTACTAGTGTACATGGGCTGTAGATGGCTTCATCGAGAGGAGAGGACGACGGCCAGGCCATCGGACAAAGATCCGTTGTATAAGTTTTGTGCGTGTCCCCAAGCTAAAAGAGGCCGTCTACACACATAGACATAGGCCGATGTCGACCCTCTCCATCACGCTACAGCCTGCATGCAGGGTCCATGCATGCATATAGGCGACACTGTAGCACACTAGCCTTTTTCTCTCATGAATTGTATTAGTTGTCGCTGATACAGATGTATCTGAACGTATTTCAATACCCCCTCCAGTCCCTTTTAGCTCGCATATAAGATTTGTCTGAAGTCAAGCTTCGTAAAGTTTGACCAATTTTATAAGAAAAAATATCAACATTCATAATGTGAAGTCAATATTAGTAGATGCATCATGACTTAAATTTTCAGATTGTATAACTTTGGCATAGTAGATGTTGATTTTTCTCATATAAATATGGTCAAATTTTATGAAGTTTGAATTCAGACAATTTTTATATGCGGAGTCAAAAGGACTGGAGGGAGTACTAGATACATTCATTTGAACGACAACTAATATGAAACGAAGGGAGTACAAGAAAACTAACACCCCCTCCAACAGAAGTGCATGAAAAGTTTAAAAAGAAGAAAAATGTTATAGAGCAAACGTGCTCTGGGAACGCTCTATGATGCGCCGGATTCTACACGCCAGTCTCAACGAGGTGACAAGTAGCAAACCTGATGGGCGTAATTTTCTTTCATTTGAGTCACCTAGAGCGAATGACCCAAACTTTCTCTGCATCCACCCCCTAGAGCAAACGAGACTTTTTTTGAGCATCAGTACAGACACAAGCGCTCATATACACGCACATACAATCACCCCTATAAACGCACACACGTCCTATCCCTATGAGCACCTCCGAAAGACTGAGCCGGCATATCATCTTGAGATTTACGAAGCCACCGTAGGCGCCTCGTCGTCCACGGGAACGTCTCCTCTCACTGAAAGCGCATCGCCGGAAATCCTGAAATAAATCCAGAAATAATGCGAGCACCAGGATTTGAACCCTGTGGGGTTGGGGATACCACTGTCCATCTAACCATCTCAACCACAGGTTGAGCAAACGAGACTTGTATACGTGAAGTCACAGCATGGCAATTATAAAAAATAGGACGCCACTAACTGCCATACGTGTGACATATACGACATGTGCCCACACACCGTGTGTGGTGTGAATAGGAGGCAGCTCACGCGCGTTGTGTGTGGGCGGACATTGGAATTGCCCACACGTGTGGGCGCGGCTACTTCGTGCCACACGCCCAACAAGTACTACTCAACTTCACCTCGTGCATGTGGCATGAAGCAAAAATGCCCACACGTCCTGACGTAGCTACGTTAGGTACCCCACGGGATGACTATTTATGGTAGTTAGCCGGGATGGTAAGTATAGTTGTAAAAGCATGGCAACTCTATCTGTTTTGGTTAACTATAGTTGCCATGTCTAACCATGGCAACTCTATGGTAGTTGCCGCGTGTAATCAAACCGTAGTTGCCATGTGTGATTAACTACTTGCCACATATGATCAAAACAGTAGTTGTCATATGTGTTTACCTAGTTGCCACGTGTGGTCCAACCATAGTTGCCATGTATTGTTAATCACAGTTGCCATGTGTGTTTATCTGGTTGCCACGTACGCGCAACTGCAGTTGCCGTGTAGCAAAGAATCACAGTTGCCATGTGTGTGTACCGAGTTGTCACGTTCACGTAACTACAGTTGCCGTGTAGCAGAGAATCACAGTTGCCGTGTGTGTACCGAGTTGCCACGTTCGCATAACTGCAGTTGCCGTCCACAACATAGGAGTGTTGTGTGGGTGAAAAACAGTTCGCCCACACGCGCATGACCTAGGTGGTGGCTGTGTGGGCAGGAACTAGTTCGCCCACACAACGCAGCTGGCAAACAGCGTGGTGCGGGCGTGTGGGCAAACTTTCCAACGCCCACACACCAGCCCCATCCTACGTGGCACAAAAAATCAACCTTTTCATGCCAAGATTCGTACAAAAGACACTGGACGACGATCCAGGCGTGTGGGCGAGTTGGGGAACGCCCACACGTGTGGGCGTTAGACTTTTCGTAAAAATATGGCAACTTCTTCGTGTAGCATATCATTTTTTTCTACTGTAGCATGTCAATTTCTAGACATATATGATAGCTTCCTCAGGTTTACCATGACAAATCTCTTTGTGATAACATGGCTATCTTTTTCATATAGACATGGCAATTACTCCTATTAAAGATGTGGGCAATCTCTCTCTTAAATGACATGGTAATTCTCTCTTCTATAACATGACAATTCCAGCAGGCCAATCCATGACCATGTGGCAACATTTTACGCTGTCACGGGAAATCCTAAATACGGGGCAACTCTTCTTGTAACACATGGCAGGTTTCTCTCTTGCAACATGACAATCCTCTCTTGATAACATGGTGCAGCGTGTCAACTCTCTTTCACAACATGGCAATCCTCTAGCGTGTGTGAGGTAAGGGCTCATGACGTTGTTTGCTGGCTAGAGCCTTCCAGAGCGAACGGCTTCATTCACTTGTTTGAGCCTCCGGGAGCGGACGATCATTCGCGATAGGGGCACCAAAGAAAGCATGTTCTCTCCAAATCAGAGTAAAAAATACTGAAGTATTAAATGGAACCAAATACAAGTGGTCTAATAAACCCAGACGGACGACGTAGAACATATTACTATGATGAAATCGCAATAAGGGTCTTACTGTAAGGACCCACATAACGATCTGGTGATTGCATATTATCGCCAAAACACTAGACTGAAATGGTTTTCAATAGAGCATCTACAACCGGGTGTCGCAAACCCTCTTCAAATGCCCTGGCGAACCGCCCGGTCACTAACCGGTCACGAAAATCTGACCCAGACGGGGCTCAAACGTCTGAACTGACCGTCACCCCTCATATCCAACCCAAATATGGGACAGATATGGGGGGCGCCCAGGCGCGCCTGAGTAGGCCCGCCGCGTCGAACCCGACCCACTCAGGCCCACCCGACCCCACATATATTCGTCCCCATCCGTTCGCCGGACCAAACCCTAACCACTCACACAACTCTCCCTCCGCCACCCGAGCTCACCTCCGGCAATTACCGGCCATCTCCGGCATGGAGGCAGTGGATCTGACTCCGACCATTCCGGATCCGTCGACTAGGGTTTCACCCCGTGCGGGTTAGAGGAGGCAATGGTGGTCAGCATTGCACTCTGCCGCTCCCGGGAGGACAACGCTCGGCCGGCGGACGGATTCGTCCAGTGCGACTCCATAGCGTCGGTTCAATGGGCGCTCAGGTCCTCTGGGGCTGGATCATCCTGGTCCGACAGCTGGAAAATCTCTCCTTGCCCATCACCGGTCGGGCAGACTATTGAGTTCCACCGAGAACGGGTGGCCCGCTATTGGAAGGAGAGGATAAGGGCCGCCGAGGCCCGTAACATGGCGGAAAATGGCGGCGGCAGAGGCGGCTGACGCGGCGGCGCAGGCGACCGCAGAGGAGGAAGCCATCCGCGCCCGCATTATGAAGAAACAGCATCGGAGGAATACACGCACCTTCACCCGAGAGAAGAATCGGGCGGTCCGTACCATGGCCGGACTGCCACCGAAGGAGGAGAAGGGGGACATCGACGGCGTGGACAACTCCTGCGAAGAGCAGATCCGGCTCGGTCCCTACTCCGTCTTCGACCGGTACTTTCGCGAGAAGGACGACGAGGGCTCGGGAAGGGCAAGGGCATCCGTGAATGATCTCCACCATAGCCAAACATGCCAAATTTTTATAGTCTGATAGCATGTTTAGTTAGTAATGATGGAGTAGCCGAATGATGTGTGTGCATAAACGTAGTTGTATGAGTTTGTATGGATTTGAGATATGATAATTGAGGTGCCCATATGTGGATTGCATTATTTGAGACGTAACCGGTCAGCATCCGCGGACGTGACCGAACATGCCCGTGGACGTTTGGGGGTCGGATTTGCCCAACGGTACTGTCAATGCTCTTAGCAACCGTAAAATTCATATATGCAAGGGAGCATTTTGGACAGCATCGCCCCACTATCGCTGGCTCGGAGTAGAAGTGTTACAAACAAACCCTCCTCGGTGTTCGGTTTTGGCCACACACAGATCGAAAGGGACGGCTCCATCGATCGGCCGGGTACCTACGTACTTATACAAACTTTATGTGGTGCGATTTGTCGCCACAGCACTATACTCGTACGACGCGCACATGCCAAACAGACACCGTCACTGTCATGTACATACGCGTATATCTGTACACTCCAAATCCGAGCTAGGGTGGGTGACCACTGCCAGCATCACAAGAGAGTTTGGCCGTTCTGCGTGGTGGGATACACAATCCACAGCGTGCATCCATCCATGCATGCATACGCATGTGTGTGCTCCTGGTTTTCGGGACGAAAGGATCAGCTGTTCATCTCGTCATCCGCGTCTATCGATGTATGTGTGTCTGTGTATTCGCGTTGTCGTCGTGCCTGCGTCGCGTACAGGCAGGAGGGAGCAGAGCAGACATGGATCCGTGGAAGGATCCAGCAAGCTCATGCACCGGCCGTGAGTACAGAGATGGCCTCTCTGACATGGGTGCGCTGTTCCTCTGCGCGTCGTGCCATTGTTGGCTTGCTTCGCATGTGTACCCCGTTTGTTCTTTTGCGTCACACGTACGACCCGATCGGTCGAGCCCTAGTTCACGCGCACCGCACCGACCGGGAGCCCGGGACCAGATCGATTTGGTGCGTACGTGCGTACGTACACGCCGAGAGAGAGAAAAAGATGTCGTGGTGCTGCTTGTCCAGGTGGAGCTAAAAAGTTACTCCCTCCGTCGAAAACGTTTAGACACGGCGCACCGGCCGAACCGTTGCGCCGGTCGCGCGCGAAGCGTTCGATGAAGGAGCGATCCTGCGGCCCAGCGCGCTCGTCCCCCTGTAGGCCCACCTTATCCTGTCCCGGCTGTCTTCGTCCTCAACCCGTCTCCTTTTTCGTATATCCGTGGCTTCTCGTCGCCAATCTCGCATGCTGCGGGTGAGCCTTTCAGCCATGGACACGACACCCTCAAGCTTGACCTCTCCCCCTCTTCTATTTCTACCCCCCATCAGAACCACGGTTTTGCACGCCCTCACCCCTGCTGCCGCACGGCCCACCCCTGCTACTACTCCAAGCTTTCTTTTGTCGGGCTTCTGCAGCCGGCGACGGCGCTGCGAAGCGATGACCTTTTTCTTGCTGCTCAACCGAAACAGACGCTGTGAAAGGAGACGAGGGCTGTGCTACAACCGGCAACGTCGGAAGCTACAACCGGCTTTGGTGAAAGCTACAACCAAAGAGTAGAATGTTGGAACCAGAAACAAAAAAGCTACAAACCACTCATAGAGTGTTACAACCATTGACAAAAAAGCTTCAAGCATATATAGAAAAGCTTCAACCATCAACAGGGGAAGCTTCAACCAGCCACTGTCAATTGAAAAAGTTGCAACCGTTACCGAAAAAGCTTCAACCTTAGGTGAAAAAAGATACAACCAAAAGATATAAAAAGTTTCAATCGAGCACTACAAGATGAAAAAAGTTGCAACCGTTTATAAAATAAGCTTCGATTGTAGTTCAAAAAAGCTTCAATCGACACGAATGAAAAGTTCCAATCTGCAAAAAAAGCTTCAACCGGGCATGGAAAAGCTTCAACCGGCGAGATAAAAAGCTTCAACCGGCGTGCCAATGGTGCGAGCGGCGACATTTGACAGCTGTGAGCGGCGGCACGACAGTACAACGACGGGGTGTGCTAAGACGGCGGCCGCTAGGTGCTGCACCGACAGAGGGCATCGGCGTGCTTCTAGGTGGCGATGAGGACGGCGACCGACGGCTACGAGGACGGCGACCGACGGCTACGAGGACGGCGAGCGCATCCAGCAGCGCAGGGCGGCGGAGGAAGGAGGTCCAGGTGAGGGAGTGGTGGCCGGCGGCCGGGAGGGACGACCAGCGCGGGGCGGCCAAGGGACGACAGGGGATGCGCGGGGAGAGGAAGAGGGAAGTCAACGCGCCCAGATCGAACGGCTCGGGCTAGTTACATCGGGCGGCCAGGGCGCGACCGGCCGAACTGTTGGGCCGGTGCGCCGACGCCTATAAGCGTTCCAAAATTTTCGTCTTAGATTTGTCTAGTTGATACATCCATATCTAGACAAATCTAAGACAAAATTTTTGGGATAATATTGAATAAGCCGGATATGGAATGTGCAAGCTCAAAATGACACTCTACTCTATATAACAAAAGAATAGTTTGGACAATTCGACTGAGTACATGGCAGCAGCAGCCAGCAAGGGACGAGCAGACCCGATATAATAAATCCGACCGGTCGACGTGTGTACGTCACGGAACACGATCTCATGACGCTACACCACGCATCATGCATGGCGTCTCGTGGAGACTGATGTGACGACCGACGGCGCCACGATGCTGCCAGAGATCACCAGCGGTCATCCTCGGTCATTCCCACTAGCTAGAATCCAGCATTAATCAATCGCACCCGCTCGCCAATATTTCTTCTGCGCCGATGCACGGACGTTCGAAAGCGACCGACGGGAGCGAGGAGGGTAGTTAATTGCAAGAAAACAGAGGTCAATCGCGAATGTCACAGCGACCGACCAGGGCGAGATCGGGGGATCGACGTCGACGTGATGCACTGATGCGATCCTGCCGCGTCGCCGTCGCTGGGGAAAATGAAAATAAAAGGAGAGCGACGCGTGCTGGCTAATCGCGTGGCCGAGGCGGCCATCGACAATGGACGTAAGACACACGCGTTGTGCAGCTGGACGGCTGCGACGCCACCGCCGGGTGATCGGTCGGTCGGTCGGTCGGTCTGATAGACCGGGACGCCCGAGGAAAAGATGCACCTTTTGTTTTGCTTTGCTTTTCATTCATGCAGCATCCATGCAACTTGCTCCGTCAGATCACTAGCCAGCCAGCTGATGGGTCTGTCTGTCTGGGAAGGTGGACGAGTGGCGGTGCCGGAAACGTGGTACACCTGTGTCACACCACACCAAAATTGCTACCCCTAGCCCCTAGGTACTCCCGTTTCGTTTTAGTTTGCATATAAAATTTCATCAAAATCAAATTCTATAAAGTTTGACTAATTTTGCAGGGAGAAATATCAACATCTACTCCGCCCGTTCCTAATTTTTTTTCTTTTTAGAGATTTCAAATGGACTACCACATACAGATGTAAATAGACATATTTTAGATTGTAGGTTCACTCATTGTGCTCGTATTTAGTCATTTGTTGAAATCTCTAGAAAGACAAATACTTAGTAACGGAGGGAGTACAATACAAATTCTATATGGTAAAAATTAATTTCATGATGTATCTAATAATATTGATTTCATATTATGAATGTTGATATTTTTTCTATAAATTTAGTTAAAATTGACAAAGTTTGAGTTTGAACCAAATTTTATATACAGACTAAAAAGAAACGGAGAGAGTACGTCATACTAATGCGTACGAAACTTTCCATATCTAA